>NW_026111728.1:165000-167500 GCF_024679095.1 Eriocheir sinensis
CTCTCTCTCTCTCTCTCTCTCTCTCTCTCTCTCTCTCTCTCTTTCTTTATTTTCATTTACATTTTACATATTAAATCTCTCTCTCTCTCTCTCTCTCTCTCTCTCTCTCTCCTCCGGTAGGCCTATACAAAGTCCCTACCGTAAACCTAACCTAACCTATCATCACCTAACCTCACTATCCATGAATAAATTATCTAACCTTTCCTTGAACGTGTCTATTGTACTGGCGCTCACATGACTGCCAGGCCTGTTCCACTTAACCACCACTACTTGATAAATTCTCGTATGTGGGTCGTATGATAAGACATTTCGCTGCCCAAGAACACCTATTTGACAAGGCTTTCGTAGGAGTTGTGGGCATTTCCTGGAGTAGTTTTATGGCCCTGGTGGTAGTGTGACCCTTCCTTTGTACCGTGAACCTCAAGAAACACTCATTAGAACCCGACTGATCCCCTCTTTGACCATTTGAAATAGCTGATGTGAGAAGGGAGAGTGTCTTATAATTACGAATTGTGTCGTAACGGAATCTGAATGTATCTAACTTGAACCCATTGGTACGTGTCCTACCCGGTTCTCTTACCACCAGAATCTTGTCAATATCCCCCTTATAAAAGTACTTCACCCATTCATAAGCCTCGATCAAGTCTCCTCGCACTCTTCGCCTGTCTTGAGAATGCAAATTGAAATGTTTAAGTCTATCCTCGTATGGCAAGTTTATCAAGCCGTGAAGTAGATAATTTGACGGAAACAATAACAAATAGAAAATAAGAATCAATGAAAAATGAATAAGTGAAAAAACAGACAAATAAAACTTAAAATATATAGAAACAAATAAATGAAAATAAGGATGGAAATAAAAAGAAGATAAATAAATGAAAATAAATGAAAAAAATAAACGAACAAAGAAAAAAACAAAAAATAAATATATGAAAATGAAGAAATAAAAAAAATAGTAAATAAAAAAGTAAAACAAATGATTAAATAAGTAAATAGAAAAATAATGACAAAAATCTCTCTCTCTCTCTCTCTCTCTCTCTCTCTCTCTCTCTCTCTCTCTCTCTCTCTCTCTCTCTCTCTCTCTCTCTCTCTCTCTCTCTCTCTCTCAAACACACCTGCCTCTTTTTGCTTGATTAGGGAGAGAACAAAAAAAAAAAACAGGTGCAGCGGAGGAAAAAAATAGTTATCTGATCTTTTCCTTAACATAATTTTTTGCTTTCTTTTTTTTTCGTTTTTTTAATGATATGTAAATTGAGGTGTTTACTTTATATATATTTTTCTTCTTTTTCTTCTTTTTCTCCTCCATCACATTTTCCTTTCTAATTTTTCTTCTTCTTCTTCCTTCTTCTTTTTATTCTTATTCTTTTTATTACTACTACTACTACTACTACTACTACTACTACTACTGCTACTACTACTACTGATACTACTACTACTTCTACTGATACCACTCTTGTTCTTGTTCTTGTTCTTCTTGTTTTTGTTCTTCTTCTTCCTTCTTCTTCCTTCTTCTTCGTCTTATTATTACTATTATTACCGTCATCATCATCATCATCAGCGGCCATCAGGTGACAGAAGAGGATGACGCAACGAGCTCAAATATTTACCGGTCACGTAGTTGCCCGCTTATGTCAAACCTACCTTTCTTTTTTTTTTCGTGTCCTTGTTTTCAGTGATATCAATAGTCTCTCTCTCTCTCTCTCTCTCTCTCTCTCTCTCTCTCTCTCTCTCTCTCTCTCTCTCTCTCTCTCTCTCTCTCTCTGTATGAACGCTTTTGGTGTGTGTGCGTGTGTGTGTGTGTGTGCGTGTGTGTGTGTTGCCAACTATGCGAGGAAGTCTAGTAAACAAGTGTTGCCAAGTCGGACACATTTAAATACCCTTATAAATCTTGCCCTCCCTTTCCTGCCTTCTCGCCCTTCCTTTCCTCCCCTCCCCTTCCCCTCCTTCACCAATAAGCCCCTTCACTTTCCCTCTTTACTCTCCTTTTCTCCTCCTCCTCCTCCTCCTCCTCTCTCTCCCCTTCTCCTTATTCTCTCCTCTCCTCTCCCGTATTCATAAATTTCTATCTCAGAATACTTGCTTTGATCTCTCTCTCTCTCTCTCTCTCTCTCTCTCTCTCTCCTCCTCCTCTTCCTCCTCCTCCTCTTACTCGTCCTCCTTCTTCCTGTCTCTCCATTTCTCTTCCTCTTCCTTTCCTTCTCTTCATTTTTTGGTTTTCCTCTTTTCTCACCTTTCTCATTTCTTTCACTCCTTCTTCTTATTTCCTTCATTCTCTTTTTCAGTTGTCTAATTTCCCCTCTTCTTCCTCTCTTTATTCCTCTTCCCTCTCTCCCTCTCTTCTTCTTTCCTGTTTCCCTCTTTATTTATTCCTTTCTTCTCCTTTCATTCCATTTCTTTCCTCATTATCTCATTCTCTTCTCTCTCTGCTTTATCCCTTCACCTCCTCTCATCTCTTTCCTTTTCCTCTTCCTCCTTCTTCCTTCTTTTCCTCCTCCTCCTCCTC
>NW_026111728.1:172500-177500 GCF_024679095.1 Eriocheir sinensis
AGTGAGGAAAAGAAGAGAAAGGGAGGGAAGGAAAGCGAGGAGAAAGGGAGCGAAGAAGGGAGAAGAGTAAGAAAATGTGAGAGAAAGAAGGAGAGAGGTAGGGAGGGAAAGGATGATAGAATGGGAAGGAGGAGAGGAGAAAAGAGAAAGGAGAGAAAAAAAAGGAAGGAAAGGAAAAGAATGTTAGTGAATGATGATTAAAGAGGAAGAATGAGAAGAGGAAGAAGAAAAGAAGGAAAAGGGGATAAAAAAAGAAGAGAGAAAGAAAGAGAAACTAGGAAAAGGAAAAGTTAAAAGAGAGGAAGAAAAAGAGAAGTGAAAAAATGTTAAAAAAAATAAGACAATGCAGGTGAAGGAGGGAGGGAGGGAGAGGGAAAGAGGAAGAAGAGAGAATGAGAAGGGAGGGAGAGGGAGGGAGGAGAGAAAAAGGGGAGGGGAGGGAGTTCCTTTTCCAAACAGTACAAGAAACATTACCTGCTTGTGGGGAGGGAAGGGGAGGAGAGGAGGGGGGGGGAGGAAAGGTAAGCTGATGAGGGAAAGGTAGGGGAGGGGAGGGGAGGGGGAGAGGAGGGAGGGAGGGAGTTTGGGTTGACCACTTCCTTAACACTTCCCCTCCTCCCCCTTCTCTCTCCCTCCCTCTCTCTCTCCCTCTCCCTCTCTCTCAGTTTTCTCTTAGTCGCTAACGAGGCAATTAACGTCAAGATATTATTACCATTATTATTATTATTATTATTATTATTATTATTATTAGTAGTAGTAGTAGTAGTAGTAGTAGTAGTAGTAGTAGTAGTAGTAGTAGTAGTAGTAGTAGTACCATTTCACAACGCTAGTGTTTTCCAGGATAAACTATTTTCTTTCTTCCCTTCTTCTTTCCCTCCTTTCCTTTTCTTCAGTCCTCCTCCCTCTTCCCCTTCTTCCCTTATCATTTACTTACCTTCTTTCCTCTCCTTCTTCCTCTTTCTCCTTTCTCCTTTCCCCTTCTCTCCCTCTCCCCTAACGTTCCTCCTCCTCACTTGACAGATTGTATGACCGGGCGGGGACGTGGCAGATTGAGTTCAGTGTAGGGAAGTGCAGTATTCAGAGTGTAGGTAGGAACAACCCCTCACATACCTATTACTGACACTCCCATAAGCAGGTCTGGGTGCGAGAGGGATTTGGGGGTGTTAGTGAGCTCTGATATCCGTCCAAGGGCACAATGCATTCAACCTGGGACTCAGTAAACAGGGTACTGGGATTTATTTCAAGGAGCGTAAGCAACAGAAGCGCCGAAGTCTTCCTCAAACTATATTTAGCATTAGTCAGACCTCATCTTGATCAGGCGGTTCAGTTCTGGTCACCTTACTATAGAATGGATATCAAGGTGTTAGAATCGGTGCAGAGGAGGATGACTAAGATGATTCAGGGGTTGAGAAACTTGCCATACGAGGAAAGACTCAAGCAGTTAAACTCCCTTATCTCCCCTTCTTCATCTTTTCCTCCTCTCTCTCTCTCCTCCCCTTCTACTCCGCCTCCCTCTTCCCCTTCTTTCCTTATCATTCACTTAGACTTTTTTTTCCTCTCCTTTTCCATCTTCTTTTTTCTCTTTTCTCCTCTCCTCTGCCCCTAACTTAGACCTCATTAGTTAAACCTCATCTTGATCATGCGGTTCAGTTCTGGTCACCTGAGTATAGAATGGATAGCAAGGTGTTAGAATCTGTATAGAGGAAGATGATCAATTCTACCTATGTTTCCTCTTCTTCATTTTCTTCTATTCCAGTCTATTCCCTCATTCACCTCTTCTCCTTTTCTCCCTCTTCCTACTTTCCTTTTTCTCTCTTTCCACTTCCTTCTCTCCCTTTCCCCCCTTCCCTTTTTTTCTCATTCTCTTTCCCCCGTTCCTTTTTTTACTCTACCCCTCTTCCCTTTCTTCCCCTCTCGCCCCCTTCCTCATTTTTCCCTCTTTTTCCCCATTTCCCATTTTCCCGTTTACCTTTCTTTCCCATCTCCCCTTCTTTTCTCCCTCCCCTCCCTTTTCCCTCTCATTCACCCTCTCCCCCTTTTCTCCCTCTTTCCCCTTTTCCCTTTCCCTCCTTCACTCCTTCCCCCCTTTTCTCCCTCTCCCCTCATCCTCCCCTTCCCCTTTTCTCTCTCTTCCCCCTCCCCTTTCTCCTTTTGTTCCTCTTCCCCCCCTCCCCTTTCTTCCATCCCTCCACTTTTCTCTCCCCTCCTTCCTACCCCTTTCTCTCCCCATTCCCTTCTCCCCATTTATTTCTCCTTTTGTTTCTCTTCCCCCCTCTCCTCTCTTTCATCCCTCCACTTTTCTCTCTCCCCTCTCTCCTTTCCCTTTCTCTCCCCTTCCCCTAGCCAGGTACAATGACCCTCAACAGGTAATCAATTAGACCCAATCACACCTGTCCTATGTCCCTCTCCCCCCTTCCCCCTTCCCCTCCACCCCCCTCTCACGATTCTCCCCCTCCCTTTCCCTCCACATTCCTTTCCTCCCCTTCTCCTCCCCTTTTCCCCCTCTCTCGATCTTTCCCTCTCCTTCCCTTCCCCTCCCCATTCTCTTTTCCTCCCCTTCCAATTCCCTCCCCTCCCCTTTACCCTCACGTTCCTTTCCTCCCCTTCCCCTTCCCCCTCCCTTTCCCTCCTCTCTCGATCTTTCCCTCTCCTTCCCTTCCCCTCCCCATTCCCTTTATTTCCCTTCCAGTTCCCTCCCCTTCCTTTCCCTTTCTCCTCCCCTCCCCTTCGTTCCCCATCCCCCGCCCCTTTATATCAATACCTTCACCCTCCTTCCCCTTTCCCTTCCCTTACCCCCTCCCTCACAATCGTTACATTAGCCACAGGTGAGGTAACAGGTAATCAATTATCCGCCCAGGTAAAGATGGCTTAGGCAGGTGAGGTGATGGCTTGATTAAAGGTGTGGAGGTGATTGTTTGTTTATTTATTTATTCATTTATTATTTTTATTTTCCTTTTTTTTTTTTTTTGTATAATGCATGAGGATGAGGAGGAATGGTGATAATTTGTAAGGGATGGTTTGAGGGATGACGTGGCAGGCTATTCTACTTTTCTTTCTTCACTTCTATATCTCTTACGCTTTAAATTCAACTATATTGTTACTTTTCCTTCTATCTCCTGTTTCGTTCTTCTTCTAACCTTCAAATTCCGTCTTAATGTTTCTTCTTCTATATATCTTTTTATCGCTGTTTTTCATTCTACTTTATTCTACTTTTCTTTCTTCATTTCTATATCTCTTACGCTTCAAATTCAACTATATTGTTACTTTTCCTTCTATCTCCTGTTTCGTTCTTCTTCTAACCTTCAAATTCCGTCTTAATGTTTCTTCTTCTATATATTTTTTTTCATCGCTGTTTTTCATTCTACTTTATTCTACGTTTTTTTCTTCATTCTATTTCTCATACGCTTCAAATTCAACCATATTGCTACTTTTCCTTCTATCTCCTGTTTCTTTCTTCTTCTTCTAACCTAAAAATTCTGTCTTACTGTTTCTTCTTCTATATATTTTTTTTATCGCTGTTATTTTTTCTACTTTTTTCTACTTTTTTCTTCATTCTATTTCTCTTACGCTTCAAATTCAACCATATTGCTACTTTTCCTTCTATCTCCTGTTTCTTTCTTCTTCTTCTAACCTAAAAATTCTGTCTTAATGTTTCTTCTTCTATATTTTTCTATCGCTGTTTTTTATTCTACTTTTTTCTACTTTTTTTCTTCATTCTATTTCTCATAAGCTTCAAATTCAACCATATTGTTACTTTTCCTTCTATCTCTTGTTTCGTTCTTCTTCTTCTAACCTAAAAATTCTGTCTTAAAGTTTCTTCTATAATTTTTCTATCGCTGTTTTTCATTCTAACTGCTCGCCTGAACTTACTAACTACATGACTCTACTCTTCTTTCCCTTCCACGTCCTCCCTCTGCAAGACTTTCAGCTTTACTCATGCTGTCCCACCTCCTAATGCAAGAGTTTACCACCATCTTCATTCTTTCATAATTTTCATTGGTAACAGTTCCTCCCCTGTCCTCCCCTTCCTTCCTAAGTTTTCTACTCTACCTCATCCTTGTGCTGCCCAAATTCCAACTGCAAGAGTTAACCTCCATCTTCATTCTTTCATCATTTTCATTAATATCCGTTCCTCCCCTGCCCTCCCCTTCTTTTACTGTCGCTCATCCTTATGCTGTCCAAGTTCCTAATGCAAGAGTTAACCTCCATCTTCATTCTTACGGCATTTTCACTGGTAACACTTCCTCCCTAGTCCTTCCTTAGTAATATTTTCTACTGTAGTTCATTCATCAATGTGCTGTCCAATTTCCTACTGCAAGAGTTCACAAGTATCCTTCCTCACACGTCTAACTCATCTCTATGCTGTCCAACTTCCCTCTCACATGGCCTTCCGCTCTAGCTCATCCCTGTACTGTTCAACTTCCTAAAGCAAGAGTTAACCAGTATATTCTCTCATCCTCCCAACTTCATATGGCTTTCCCCTCTAGCTCAACCCTGTGCTGTCCAACTTCCTAATGCAAGAGTTAACCAATATCTTCAATCTTTCATCTTCCCATCACACGACTTTCTACTCTAACTCATCTCTCTATGCTGTCTAACTTCCTAATGCAAGAGTTAACTAGTGTCTTCATTGAGAAACAAATGAGAGAAAGAATGAAGGAAAAAAAGAAAGGAGGAAAGAGAGAGAGAGAGAGAGTAATGGTCATGAAGCTTCACACTGACTCACTGATTCGTTAACGTCTCAACTCCCAACACGATGAGGAGGAGGAGGAAAAGGAGGAGGAGGAGGAGGAGGAGGAGGAGGAGGAGGAGGGTTAGGACACGTTACTATTGTCTTAATTAAAACTCCTCCATCAGTTCTCTCTCTCTCTCTCTCTCTCTCTCTCTCTCTCTCTCTCTCTCTCTCTCTCTCTCTCTCTCTCTCTTCTTCATTTTTTCGTCTTTCTTTCCCTCCTTTCTTTCTTCCTTCGTTTTTGTCTCCTTTTTTCTTTCTTTTTCAT
>NW_026111728.1:182500-210000 GCF_024679095.1 Eriocheir sinensis
CTGATTATGTTGAGGTTATTAAAGATGTTTGTGGAAGAATAAATTAATGGCGTAAATAAACGTCAGTAAGTTGAAAATAAAGACAGATAAGCAAGAGTTATTACGTGGGATTTCAGTCATGACGTTACATAATTCACACACACACACGCACACACACGCACACACACATACACACACACACACACACACGCGCACACACACACACACACACACACACACACACACACACACACACGTCGCCCGCTAAATTATATAATGAAGAAAAATGAAAATGTGGATGAAGAAGGAAAAAAAAAGTGGAGGGAAAGATTAAAAAGGTAAAACAAGAAGGAAAAGAAAACAATAAATCAAATAAATCATAAAAAAGGAGGAAAAGGAGAAAAAGGGCAAAAAAGATTAGTAAAGAAAGTTGGAATACAAAGAAACAACAACAACAACAACAACAACAACAACAACTGCAACAACAACAACAACAACAAACAATACAAGAAGGGGAGCAAACAAAAGTATACAAAAGTTTATCAAAAGTAAGTCAATAAATAAATAAATAAATAAATAAATAAATAAATAAATAAAAATCACTTACATCAGATAACAGAAAACGAGGAACTAGAAATAAAATAAAATAAAAATAAAATAAAAGATACAAAAGAAAATAAGAGAAAAGAAAATGTAAAAAAAAAAGATATAAAGAAAAAATGATAAAATAATAAAAAGAGAAAAAATAGAGAAGATGAAAACAAAGAAAAAATAAAACGCCTAAGAATATAAAGTGTATGAAAAAATTAAAGATGAAATAATGTAAAAAAAAGCCAAAATAAAGAAAACAAGGGAAAAAGCCGTAAAATGAAAAAATGAATAAAAAATAAAAAGGGAAAATAATGTAAAAAGCAAAAATAAGGAAAACCAGGGAAAATAATGTAAAATAATGTAAAATGTAAACGTACAATGTAAATGTATAATGTAAAATAATGTAAAAAACAAAAACGAGGGAAAATAATGTAAAATAATGCAAAATGTAAACGTATAATGTAAATGTATAATGTAAAATAATGTAAAAAACAAAAACGAGGGAAAATAATGTAAAATAATGTTAAATGTAAATGAATAATGTAAAATGAATTATGTAAAAAAATGTAAAATAATATAAAATGTAAATGTATGAAGTAAAAGAATGTAAAATAATGTAAAATATAAATGTATGATGTAAATGAAGAATGCAAAATAATGTAAAGAGGAAAAACAAGGGAAAATAATGTAAAAAGCACATAAAGAAAACAAGGGAAAAAAACACAAAATGAAAAAAAACAAGTAAAAAGAGAAAACGGAAAGTAAAAAAGAAAAAAAAACAAGAAATAAAAGGAATGATAAAGAAATGATAAGAAATAAAACAAAAGATAAACTAAAAGATGAAAAAAATAAAGAAATAAAAACAAACAGAAGTAAAAAAATAAAGAAATCCATTTAAAACACAAAAAAAAAACGTAACATGCAGATAAAGAAAAAAAAATGAAAACGTGATAAAAATTTTAAAAAAAGTAAAAAAAAAAAAAAAATACAACACCTGAATTGCAAGGCAGGTATCCAATCAAGGCGTGTCCTCCTCACCTGCCTGGCTCACCTGCGGCTGACCAATGGCGGCTGCGGGAGGTCCAGAGGAAGGTGATTGGCGGACGCGGCAGGTGAGCGAGGCATTGATGGTGACGGTGGTGGTGGTGGTGGTGGCAGGGAGGGGAGGAGGATTAAAGGGAAATGACAGTGGTGGTGGTGGTGGTGGTGAGGGAGGGGGAGGAGGGATTAGAAGAAGAAAGGGGGGAAGGGGTGGATGTGAAGTGGAGAGGTCGTGGTGGTGATGAAATAGACGGGAGATAGTGGTGGTGGTGGTGGTGGTGGTGGGGGGGAGGGGGAGGGTGATGAAGAGGAGTGTGGAGGGGGTGATGGGGGAATGAAAGGGAAAGTTGATTGGGAGAGAGAAAGGAATGGGGAGGTGATGGTGACGATGAGCAGGTGATAGTGAGTGATGATAGTGAGGGGATAAAAAGGGGGGATTGTAGGAGGGGGTTAGGATAGTGAGGGGGTAGGGGGAGTGGTGATTGAGATGGTGGTGATGATGATGGTGATGAATGAGTGGTGATAGTGAGTGATGATAGTGAGGGGATAAAAAGGGGGGATTGTAGGAGGGGGTTAGGATAGTGAGGGGATAGGTGGAGTGTTGATGATGATGGTGAGGGTGTAATGGTGGTGATGATGATGGTGATGGTGATGGTGGTGATAGTGAGGGTAGATGGTAATGGAGAAAGAAAAAGGAGGAAGAGGAGAAGAGAAGAAAGAGGAGTAAGAGGAAGAGAAGTAATATAAGCTGAAAAGAAGAAAGAGGAAAAGGAAAAGATTACGAAGAGAAACAAGAGGAAGGAAACAAAATAGAGGAAGAGGAAGAAGAGGAAAAATAAAGATGCAAATGAAAATAAGAAAAAGAGGAAACTACAACAAGAGGAGACGGAATAAGAGAAATATCAACAAAGGAAGAAAAGGAGGAAAAAGATTAAAAGAAAACGAGAAAGAGGAAATAAAAAAAAGGAGGAGGAAGAAGGCAATTAACAAGACAAGGAAATAAAAGAAAAAAAGCAGAGTAACGCATTTTAATAATAATAATAATGCAGAAAATATAATGATCTACTAATGGAATAATAACATAACAGTAATAGTAGAAGTAGTAGTAGTAGTAGTAGTAGTAGTAGGAGTAGTAGTAGTGGTGGTAGTAGTAGCAGTAGTAGTAGTAGTAGTGGCAATTGTAGTAGTTGTTGTTGTTTTGTAGTAGTAGTAGTAGTAGTAGTAGTAGTAGTAGTAGTAGTAGTAGTAGTAGTAGTAGTAGCAGATGATAAGAAAACTAATACTCATGTTCCACTTCTAGAATTCAGGTTAAGTAACAGAGATATGGTGATGACCCTCTCTCTCTCTCTCTCTCTCTCTCTCTTCTTTAGCCTTTCATCCTAGATTAGAAACAAAAACTTATATTCAGCTGTGTGTGTGTGTGTGTGTGTGTGTGTGTGTGGGGGTGTGTGTGTGAGTGTGTTTGCGACACGTCCACACACACACACACACACACACACACAGACACACACACACACACACACACACACACAGGTAATTGTTGACCCTAAGAGGTAAATATCAGTTAATTAAGGTTACCTGTTAGAACAGGAAGGCAGGTAACCTATGGCGGAGGAGGGGCGGGGATAGAAAGGGTTAAACACACACACACACACACACACACACACACACACACACACACACACACACACACACACACACACAGCCATTGAGATACAGAAAACGACGGACAAACAGACACAGACAGACAAACAGAGAGAAACACAGACACAAATAGAAACACTGATAGATAGACAGACAGACAGACAGACGAAGAGACAGACAGACAAATAGACAGAGCAAATAACCTTTTTAAAATATATGTGAGAGAGAGAGAGAGAGAGAATGGTTGACTGAACACGTAGGAAACACAAATCAAACGAGGAATAAAATCAAGAGAGAAAGAAAAATAAGAAGAAAATAAAGAAAAAAGAAAAAAAGAAAAAGAAAATATAAGAAAATAAGAACATAAAAGAGAGAAATAAAGAAAATTGTGGAGTATTATCATCGCTTCTTCTTCTCCTCCTCCTCCTCCTCCTCTTCCTCCTCTTTTTTCTCCTCCTCCTCCTCATCCTCCTCCTCCTGTTATTCATATTCTTCTTCATATTCTTATTTTCTATCTTGGTATTCTTCCTCTTCTTTCTTCTCCTTCTTATTCATTTATTCTTCTCCTCCTCCTCCTCCTCCTCCTCCTCCTCCTCCTCTTCTTCCTCCTCCTCTTATTCCAGTTATTCTTACTATTTATCTTCTTATTCTTCCTCTTCCTTCTCCTTTTTATTCATTTCTCCTCCTCCTCCTCCTCCTCCTCCTCCTCCTCCCTTTTAAATCAACTTCCGTCTTCCTGTTTTTCTTCCCTTTAAACGGTCAACGAAAATGAAAGGAGGAGAGGAAAAAATAAGGAAGAAACGAAAAAGAGGAAGAAAAAAATATCTTGTTATGTCATGCTGAAGGGAGGGAGGGAGGATGGAAGGAAGGAAGGAAGGAAGGAAGGAAGGAAGGAAGAAAGGAAGGAAGGAAGGAAAAATGGAAGGAAAGGAAAGAAGGAAGAAGCGAAGAAATAAAGGAGAAAACGTGAAAAAGAAGAAAGATTGGAGAAGAAAGAAATGAAGAAAGAAAGGAAGGAAGGAAGGAAAGAGGGAAGGAAGGAAGGGAAAATGGAGAGAAAGGAAAGTAGGAATAATCGAAGAAATGAAGAAAACAACGTGACAATAGAAGAAAAATTGGAGAAGAAAGAAATGAAGAAAAGAAGAAAGAAAAGGAAGGAAGGAAAGTAAGGAGAAAATGATACGTTAGGAAAAAAGTAGGAAAAGGAGAAAGGGAGGAAAAAAGAAATGGAGAGAAAGACGAAAATAGAGTAAGAAAAACAAGGTGAGAGAGAGAGAGAGAGAGAGAGAACAATCAACATTCTACTTCAATACTCCTCTTCCCTCCCTTCTCTCCTCCTCCTCCTCCTCCTCCTCCTCTTCTTCCTCTTCCTCATCTTTTTCCATCATCTACCCTCCTTTCTTCCATCTATTCTTCCTTTTCCTCCTCCTCCTCCTCCTCCATTCTTCTCCTTCCTTCCTCTTCATTCTTCCATCTTTCCTTCTACTCCTCCTCCTTCATTCTTCTCTCCTTCCTTCCTCTTCATTCTTCCATCTTTCCTTCTACTCCTCCTCCTTCATTCTTCTCTCCTTCCTTCCTCTTCATTCTTCCATCTTTCTTTCTCTTCGTCATTTCTCTCAATTTAAAAAAAAAATCTACCTTGTTTTTTTTTTCCTTTTTATCATTTTAAAGGTTACGAAACTAATGACACATACACGCACACGAACACACGCACACACACACGAACACACACACACACACACACCCACACACACACACACACACCTTAACTCTAAGCACAACAGACAATTTCAATTTAATTGCAGTTTCCATTTCCCCCCTTCCCTCTCTCTCTCTCTCTCTCCTGTTAAGTCGCTTTAATTTGTGGTTTTGTTGACATTTAGAGAGAGAGAGAGAGAGAACACACTAAAACTAATAAATATAAAGAGAAAGAGAAAGAAAGACGCAGAAATAAAGAACGAAAGAGGAAGAAGAAACGAAAGATAGGAAGAAAAATGCATGAAAGAAATAAAAAAATAGAAAGAATGAAAGAAACAAGAAAAGAAAAGAAAGAAGAAAGAAAGAACTAGAAAACAATTAAAAGAAAGAAAGAAGAAAAACAAGGAACGAACGACGGAATAAAAGAAAATAACAGACAGACAAACAGAAGGAAGAGGAAGAGGAGGAGGAATAGGACAGAAAGGGGAAGAGGCGTAAGGAGGAGGAAAGAGGCAGCGGAGGTGGCGGAGGAAGAGCCAGAAAAGTTAGACCTCCACTCAGGAAAGCAATTTGATACACACACACACACACACACACACACACACACACACACACACACACACACTTCCCGACAAGACTGTGTAAGCCTTTCCGTCCATTCACCTGAGGAAGAAGAAGAGGAGGAGGAGGAAGACGAGGAGGAGGAGGAAGAGGAGGAGGAAGAGGAGGAGGAAGGCCAGTCCTCTCTCCATTGGCAATCTGGACAAATCTTTCCTTGTGATCTGCATGCGTGAGGAGGAGGAGGAAGAGGAGAGGAGGAGGAGGAGGAGGAGGAGGGTAAAGTAGATGGGCCTCCAGTCTCATTGCCATTCTTATTTATGTACCCTCCTCTTCCTCCTCCTCCTCTCCTCCTCCTCCTCCTCCTCCTCTTCTCATGGTGGATTCATGGCACACTGTAACGACCATGAATGCTAATAAGTCCACATAAACACACACACACACACACACACACACACACACACACACACACACACACACACACACACACACACACATATTCCTTTCTTCCGCCTCTTCCTTCCTTCGTTTCCTTCCTTTTCTTCTTCCTTATTTCCATTTTCCTTTTTCATGATCTTTTCTCCTGTTTTCTTCTTTATGTTTTTTTTCTCTTATCCTTTAATTTCTTCTTCTTGTGTTTTCCTTATTTTTCTTTTCTATTGTTTTCATTTCTTTTTCCTTTCTCATGTTTTCTTTTGTATTGTCTTCACTATTTCCTTTTCTTGATATTACTTCCTCATCTATTTCTTTCTTTCCTTCTCAAATATTACTTTCCTCTTCTTCTTTTATTCCTTTCTTTGCTCTCTTCCTTTTTTCCATCCTTCCCTCTTTCTTTCCTTCTCTTTTTCTTCTTTTTTCCTTTTTTCCTTTCCATTTTTATTACTTTTTTCTTCCTTCTTCATGCTGAGAGAGAGAGAGAGAGAGAGAGAGAGAGAGAGAGAGAGAGAGAGAGAGAGAGAGAGAGAGAGAGAGAGAGAGAGAGAGAGAGAGAGAGAGAGAGAGGTAAGGAGTTCCCACACTTTACCTTAACTTAATTAGCTCACCTGTCCACCTGTTCGCTTCCTCCTCCTCCTCCTCCTCCTTATTTTTCCCTCTTCTTCCTCTTAATCCTTCTCTTAATCCTAATCCTTTATCTTCTTACTCTTTTACGACTAATTCTTCTTCCAATTCTTCTAAATAATCCATAAAGGTCTTAAGTTCTTGATTAAGTTTAATATCGTCGATTACACCTAACTTCTTTTTATTGCTATTCTTTTATTTTTATTTCATTTTATTTTCTTTACTTAGATTCGTTTGACTTCCATTTTACTTAAGAAAGGTCTACAATTTTTATTTCATTTTATTTTCGTTATTTAGATTCGTTCGGCTTTCATTTTACTTAAGAAAGGTCTACAATTTTGATTTCATTTTATTTTATTCACTTAGATTCGTTCGGCTTTCATTTTACTTAAGAAAGGTCTACAATTTTGATTTCATTTTATTTTATTTACTTAGATTCGTTTGGCTTTCATTTTAGTTCAGAAAGGTCTACAATTTTGATTTCATTTTATTTTATTTACTTAGATTCGTTTGGCTTTCATTTTAGTTCAGAAAGGTCTACAATTTTGATTTCATTTTATTTTATTTACTTAGATTCGTTTGGATTTCATTTTAGTTCAGAAAGGCCTACAATTTTTATTTCATTATATTTTATTTACTTAGATTCGTTCGGCTTTAATCTAACTTAAGAAAGGTCAGCGGAGGCGACGCAGGAGAGACATCGCCGGGAGATATTATTTTAGACGTGATTTTCTCCAAGTCACCCGCCACCGCAACAACCTTCCCGCAAAAAATGAATAATGCAAGAACGATGCAATGTTTTCTTAATAGGACCAGAGATCATCGGGCTATTTTGTTTGTTTTCCCTTTGTTTTTGCCCTTGAGCTGCTTCCTTTGATGTAAGAATTGAAATATAAGTACAAAGTGACCTTGATAACTCATTTCGTTGAGTCATGAGTGAAGTGAACGTCCCCGCGCGTACGTGAGCCAAATGCTAAACTTCCTTCTTCTTCCTTCATTCCTCCCTCCCTCCCTCCCTGCCTGCCTTCCTTCTTTACTTCGATTCTTTCTCCTCTTCTCTCTCCATTTACGTGAACCAAATGCTTAACTTCCTTCTTCTTCCTTCATTCGTCCCTCCCTCCCTCCCTGCCTTCCTTCCTTCCATCTTTTCTTCCATTCTTTCTCCTCTTCTCTCTCCATTTACGTGAATAAAATGCTTAACTTCCTTTTTCTTCCTTCATTCCTCCCTCCCTCCCTCCCTGCCTTCCTTCCTTCCATCTTTTCTTCCATTCTTTCTCCTCTTCTCTCTCCATTTACGTGAACCAAATGCTTAACTTCCTTCTTCTTCCTTCATTCCTCCCTCCCTCCCTCCCTGCCTTCCTTCTTTTCTTCCATTCTTTCTCCTCTTCTCTCTCCATTTACGTGAACCAAATGCTTAACTTCCTTCTTCTTCCTTCATTCCTCCCTCCCTCCCTGCCTTCCTTCCATCTTTTCTTCCATTTTTTCTCCTCTTCTCTCTCCATTTACGTGAACCAAATGCTTAACTTCCTTCTTCTTCCTTCATTCCTCCCTCCCTCCCTCCCTGCCTTCCTTCTTTTCTTCCATTCTTTCTCCTCTTCTCTCTCCATTTACGTGAACCAAATGCTTAACTTCCTTCTTCTTCCTTCATTCCTCCCTCCCTCCCTGCCTTCCTTCCTTCCATCTTTTCTTCCATTCTTTCTCCTCTTCTCTCTCCATTTACGTGAACCAAATGCTTAACTTCCTTCTTCTTCCTTCATTCCTCCCTCCCTCCCTGCCTTCCTTCCTTCCTTCTTTTCTTCGATTCTTTCTCCGCTTCTCTCCATTTACGTTAACCAAATTATTAACTTCCTTCTTCTTCCTTCATTCCTCCCTCCCTCCCTGCATTCCTTCCTTCCTTTTCTTCCATTCTTTCTCCTTCTTCTCTCCATTTACGTGAACCAAATGCTTAACTTCCTTCTTCTTCCTTCATTCCTCCCTCCCTCCCTGCCTTCCTTCCTTCATTATATTCTTCGATTCTTTCTCCTCTTCTCTCTCCATTTACGTGAACCAAATGCTTAACTTCCTTCTTCTTCCTTCATTCCTCCCTCCCTCCCTGCTTTCCTTCCTTCTTTTCTTTCACTCTTTCTCCTCTTCTCTCTCCATTTACGTGAACCAAATGCTTAACTTCCTTTTTCTTTCTTCCTTTCTTCCTCCCTCCCTGCCTTCCTTCCATCTTTTCTTCCATTCCTTCTCCTCTTCTCTCTCCATTTAAGGTCCATGTCTTAAAACTATCGGTCTCCCATCACGAGTATTTCCAAAGCCACGCAGGTTGACCAGGTATTCTTCTTCTTCGCCAGCTTATTAGCCCGGGGTCACTGTTTTTGATGAGCCGCCTCCACGTTCCTCTATCGCCTGTCATGTTGGTGTTCAGGGCCTTCTCTCTCATGTCTGCTGCTATCCATCCATTCCTTCCATCTCGTCTTGGGTCTTCCTCTCCTTCTTCTTCCCTGCACTTCCATTTCCAGTATTCTCCTCTCGTCAAATTCTCCATCTCGCCTCAAAACATGCCAGTATACCACCTCAATCTCGCTTCTTGCATCTTCTTCGACACCTCCACCGCCACCTTCACTGTTCCTCTGATTCTTGCATTTCTGATTCTTTCTTCCTAGTCACGCCAGACATCCATTCCAACATCCTCATTTCAGCTACTTCTATCTTCCTCTCACAGATTATTACCCGGGTATTATTGGATAGTTTTCCCGTTCCTGACGCAGAGGTCGGGTAAAACTATCACTGGGATCACAAAACAGTTCATGGAAAGACCAGCGATTTCCACGAGAGGGATTTTCATGGATAGTTTTCCCGCTCATGATGCAGAGGTCGGGTAAGAATATCCATGAAAAAAAGCCCAGCAACTTCCACGAGAGTGATTTTCATGGATAGTTTTCCGCTCATGACGCAGAGGACGGGTAAAACTATCCATGAAAAAAAGCCCAGCAACTTCCACGAGCGGGATTTCCATGGATAGTTTTTCCGTTCATGACGCAGAGGTCGAGTAAAACTATCCATGAAAAAAAGCCCAGCAACTTCCACGAGCGGGATTTCCATGGATAGTTTTTCCGTTCATGACGCAGAGGTCGAGTAAAACTATCCATGAAAAAAAGCCCAGCAACTTCCACGAGCGGGATTTCCATGGATAGTTTTTCCGTTCATGACGCAGAGGTCGAGTAAAACTATCCATGAAAAAAAGCCCAACAACTTCCACGAGAGGGATTTCCATGGATAGTTTTTCCGTTCATGACGCAGAGGTCGGGTAAAACTATCACAAAACAGTTCATGAAAAGCCCAACAACTTCTACGAGAGGGATTTTCATGGATAGTTTTTTTCCGTTCATGACGCAGAGGTCGGGTAAAACTATCACGCAGCATCACAAAACAGTTCATGAAAAGCCCAGGAACTTCCACAAGAGAGATTTTCATGGATAGTTTTTTTCCGCTCACGATATAGAGGTCGGGTAAAACTATCACCACAAAATAGTTCATGCAATCCCAACAACTTCCACAAGAGGGATTTTCATGGATAGTTTTCCCGCTCATGACGCAGAGGTCGGGTAAAACTATCACTGGGATCACAAAACAGTTCATGAAAAGACCAGCAACTTCCACAAGAGGGATTTCCATGGATAGTTTTTTCCGCTCTTGACGGAGAGGACGGGTAAAACTATCACAAGCATCACAAAATAGTTCATGCAAGCCCAACAACATTAACGAGAGGCTTATTCAAACAGGAGAACCAATACGCCGATACGTTAAGCCATCATAGTTTGTGTCTTTGTCTGTCTGTCTGTCTGTTTATCATATTGTTCCAGTCGTTCTTTTGTCTGTTTGTTATACTTCCTGTGTCTCTGTCAGCTATAATATTGTCTGCCTGTCCATCTGTCCATCTGTCTGTGCATCATAATATTTCTGTCTTTAAGAGTACAACTTCTGCTTCGTGAACGGGGAGAAAAGTCATCCATGAAAACTAAGTGAGTCTTCCGTGTGGGTATACAGACATCAATTATCAACTTATCTCTCTCATTTCCTTCTATTTTTGTCTTTCCATTCTACTTCTTTCTTATATTTACCTTCTTTTTCTTTATCTTACTTCCTTTTCTATTCCTTTCTTTCCTTCTCAAATATTACTTTCCTCTTCCTCTTTTATTCCCTTCCTTCCTTCCTTCCTTCCTTCCTTCCTTTCTTTTTCTTTATATTACTTCCTTTTCTATTCCTTTCTTTCCTTCTCAAATATGACTTTCCTTTTCCTCTCTTATTCAATTCCTTGCTTCCTTCCTTCCCTCTTTCTTTCCTTCTCTTTTTCTTCTTTTTTCTTTCTTTCTTTCTTTTTCTTGATATTACTTCCTTTTCTATTCCTTTCTTTCCTTCTCAAATATTACTTTCCTCTTCCTCTTTTCTTCCCTTCCTTGCTTCCATCCTTCCCTCTTTCTTTCCTTCTCTTTTTCTTCTGTTTTTCTTCTTTCATATATTTACCTTCTCTTTCTTTTTCATTTCACTCCTTCATTCTTTTTCTTTCACGAGGTTAGAATATTAATATGTATGTATGTATGTATGTATGTATGTATGTATGTGTGTATGTATGTATGTATGAAGGATAGGATTTTTAAGTCTACGTCTATCTGTAACCTGCTCTTCCATGTGTATATGCCAGGTGGGCTAAATGACGGCAGGTGAAGTGTGTGTGTGTGTGTGTGTGTGTGTGTGTGTGTGTGTCTCTCTCTCTCTCTCTCTCATTAGGTAGATTAAGATTGATTAGCACCATAAGTTCGCAGAGGAGGAGGAGGAGGAGGAGGAGGAGGGGGAGGAGGAGGAGGAAGAAAAGGGAAGAGAAAGACTGCAATAAACTTTTCTTCCATCGTTAAATGATAAAAAGATAGAAGAAAGAATTTTAAGACGAACATGTGTGTGTGTGTGTGTGTGTGTGTGTGTGTGTGTGTGTGTGTCTGGGTAATAATTTTCTCTGCCTTCTCCTCTTTCATCACCTCTTTCCTCTTCCTCCTCCTCCTCCTCCTCCTCCTCCTTTGGCTTCTCTTATTTCTTAATTTCGACAACTCATCTTTCCATACTTTTCCTCCCCTTCCTCTCTCTCTCCCTCTCTCTCTCCTCCTCCCTCCTCCTCTCTCCTCCTCTCTCTCTCTCTCCATCTCTATCTTGTCTATCCCCGTCAAAACAATATTAAAAAAAATATTAATTTTTTAGTTTGAGAGAGCGTGTGTATCTCTCTCTCTCTCTCTCTCTCTCTCTCTCTCTCTCTCTCTCTCTCTCTCTCTCTCTCTCTCTCTCTCTCTTTCTTATTTTATTCTCTTCTCTCTCTTTCTTCTCTCTTCTCTCTCTCTCTCATTGCAAACATCAAAGGTAATTGACTTTTCGAGAGAGAGAGAGAGAGAATTTTTCCACTTCTTCGAGTTTGTGAGTAACTTTTCTAAACCTTAAATTGAAACCTACTCTCTCTCTCTCTCTTGAAGGGCATGGAAGAAAGAAAGGGAAAAAGAAAGTAATAAGGAAAGAATGAAAGAAAGAAGGAAGGAAAGAAAACTGAAAGAAAAAGAAAGAAGAAAAATGAGAATGAATATCAAGAAAGGAAAGAAGGAAGGAAGGAAGGAAAAAAGATCGAAGGAAATACATAAATAAATAAATAAATAGAAGAAAAAGTAAAAAAAAAATAACGAAGCGAAAGAAACGAGAAAAAACGATATAAAAAAATACATAAAAACAAAAATAAAAAGAGAGAAGGAATAAAAAGAAATTAGAAGAAAGTGGAAAACAAGAGAAATTTGATGAAGAAGGACACAGAGGTAAGTAGATAACGAGGTAATGAGATGAGGAGGGAAGGAGGAGGAAGAAGAGAAAGGGAAGAAAGGAAGGGATAGATGAAAGAGAAAGAAGGAGGAAAGGAAGAAGATGGGAGAAAAGAAAGCGATGGACGGGAGAGAGAGTGAGAAAAGGAGGAGGAAGAAGAGAAGAAAGAAAGGAATAAGAGGGAGAAAATGAGGAAGAGAGGAAGAGAGAAAAGAAGAAAGGAAGGGATGGATGAGAGGGAGAGAAGGAGGAAAGGAAGAAGATGGGAGAAAAGAAAGGATGGAGAGAGAATGAGAAAGGAGGAGGAAGAAGAAGAGAAGAAAGGAATGAGAGGAAGAGAATGAGAAGAGAGGAAGAGAGAACGGGAAGAGATGAACGAATGAGAGGAAGAGAAGGAAGAGAGGAAGAGAAGGAAGGAAGAGAAGGAAGAAGGAAGAGAAGGAAGGAAGGGAAGAGAGGAACGAATCAGAGGGAGAGAATGAGGAAGAAAGGAAGAGAGAAAAGAAGGAAAGTGAGAAAGACGAAAATGAGAAAAAAATAAAGAAAGAAGGGAAAGAAAACAGGGAAGAAAGGAGGAGAGAAAGAAAAGAGAGGAGGAGAGAAGACAATAAAGGAAGAAAATGAAAAGAAGACAGAAGAAGAAGAAATTAGATGAGAAGAGAGAGAGAGAGAGAGAGAGAGAGAGAATATCCGGAGCTAATCAAATTTTCCTCAATAACAGAAGAATTAGAGAAGAAAAGAGGAAAACAGAGGAAGAAAAAGCGGGAAGAAAAATAAGAAGATAGAAGAAATAAGAAAGAGAGAGAGAGAGGGAGAGAGAGAGAAAGAGAAAATAAGTGAAAAAAGAGGAAAAGTGAAGAAAAAAAGGAGGAAAAAGAAAAAGAAAATAGGAGAGAAAAGAGAGGGAGAGAGAGAGAGAAAAAAAAGAGGAAAAAAGAAGTGAAGTAAAAGAGGAAAAGTGAAGAAGGGAAAAAATAAGAAGAAAATAGGAGAGAGAGAGAGAGAGAGAGAGAGAGAGAGAGAGAGAGAGAGAGAGAGAGAAGGAAAAAAGATCGAAGGAAATAAATAAATAAATAAATAAATAGAAGAAAAAGTAAAAAACAAAAAATAACGAAGCGAAAGAAACGAGAGAAAACGATATAAAAGAATACATAAAAACAAAAATAAAAAGAGAGAAGGAATAAAAAGAAATTAGAAGAAAGTGGAAAACAAGAGAAATTTGATGAAGGAGGACATAGAGGTAAGTAGATAACGAGGTAATGAGATGAGGAGGGAAGGAGGAGGAAGAAGAGAAAGGGAAGAAAGGAAGGGATGGATGAGAGGGAGAAAAGGAGAAAAAGAAGAAGAGGGGAGGTGATAAAAAGTGATAAAGTGATAAAAAGTGAAGAAGCAAAATAAAAAGAAAAAAAAGAAAGAAGATCAAAGAAGACAGAGAAGAAGAAAAGGGGTAAATGAAAAGTGAAGAAAGGAAAAAAAAGATTAAAGAAGATAGGAAAATAAAAATAAAGAGGAAAATAGAAAGAAAGAGGAAAGAAAGATTAGAGAAAGTAGTGGAAGAGAGGAAAGGGAATAAAGAAGACAGTTAAATGGAAATACGAAGAGGAGAGAATTAGAAGAAAAAAAAAAGATGGAAGGGAAAAAAAATACATCAACGAAAAATACATCAACAAAAAATACATAAAAAAAATACATAAAAAAATACATCAACAAAAAATACATAAAAAAATGCATAAAAAAAATACATAAAAAAATACATCAACAAAAAATACATCAACAAAAAATACATCAACGAAAAATACATCAACAAAAAATACATCAACAAAAAATACATCAACGAAAAATACATCAACAAAAAATACATCAACAAAAAATACATCAACAAAAAATACATCAACAAAAAATACATCAACAAAAAATACATCGACAAAAAATACATCGACAAAAAATACATCGACAAAAAATACATCAACAAAAAATACATCGACAAAAAATACATCGACAAAAAATACATCAACAAAAAATACATCAACAAAATCTTACCGGTAAAAAAAAAAAAAATAAATAAATAAATAGATAAAAATAAATGAAAGAAAAAAAGGAAATTGAGAGAAAAAATGATCGAGTTAGTAATAAAATTAACCAAGAAAATAAAAAGAAAAGAAAAAGAAGAAAAAACAGATTATTATGGAAAAGAGGCAGGATATAAAGAAAGAAAATATAGACAACACTCTCTCTCTCTCTCTCTCTCTCTCTCTCTCTCTCTCACATCTAAAATAATGATGATGATAATAATAATAACACACACATACACACATAATAATAATAATAATAATAATAATAAAAGGTTTTCCTTTCCTCACCTGGTGCTCCTTTTACCTGTCCATTAAGAGGCTAATTAACACCTGGAGGAGGAGGAGGAGGAGGAGGAGGAGGAGAAGGAGGAGGAGGAGAGGAAGAACAAACCCTTTCCTCCCCTATTTCCTTCTGTCTCAATCTCCTCCTCCTCCTCCTCCTCCTCCTCCTCTTTTTCTTCTTCTTTTAATAGTTTCCTAAACTGGCCTCAGCAGATATGCAAAAGGGAAGAAGAAGAAGAAGAAGAAGAAGAAGAAGAAGAAGATGATGATGATGATGATGCTTAGAGGTATATTTTTCTCCTCCTCTTCCTCCTCTTCCTCCGCGAGGAACTTCGAATACAAGACGCCGGGAGTTATGTTATCCTTGTACAATTCGCTGGTAAGGCCCCACCTGGAATACGCCGTGCAATTCTGGTCTCCTAATTACAGGAAAGACATTGAATTACTTGAGAGAGTACAGCGCCGCGCCACGAAGATGATACCATCACTGAGGACGAAGCCCTATGAAGAGCGACTCGAGCGACTCAACCTCTTCACGTTGGAAAAGAGACAACTGCGGGGAGACATGATACAAGTCTTTAAGTACCTGAACAAGCTCAGCAACGTTGATCACTCCAAGCTCTTCACGCTACAAACCAACCTGAGAACAAGAAACAACGGAAAAACAATTCAAGCAAAGCGATGCAATACCGACATCGGCAGGAGTTATTTCTCGAATAGAGTTGTTCGCCACTGGAACAGCCTTCCTGCAGAAGTGGTTAGCGCAGAGACCATCAACTCCTTCAAGAAACGCATTGATCGCCACTTTGCTGCATCGGGAGAGAACTGAACGTTCCCAAGAGTAGGTACACAAGTGCTTTAATCCTTCCCTGCAAGCCACTCCTGTGGCAAACGGGTTGATTGAATCACTGAACGCAGGCAGCCTAGTAATGAGCCAACAGGCTTTCTGCTGCCTGCTAGTCCATGTTTCCATGTTTCCATGTTTCCATGTTTCCGCCTTTTCCTCTTTCTTTTTCCTTTTCTTCTTGTGTGGTAATTAATAGACGCGGTTCTTCTTTATCATCTTCCTTTCTTCAATTTTAGAGGAAGACTTTTTGAAAGGATTCTGTCTGTCTGTCTGCACATATTTTACAAATGGAGTGGGTTGAGAATGGAATGAATTGGAATGAAATGCTATGGAAGGGAAGGGAAGAGGACGGAAGAGAAGGGAAGGGAAGGGAAGGGGAGGGAAGAGGACGGAAGAGAAGGGAAGGGAAGGGAAGGGAAGAGGACGGATGGGAAGGGAAGGGGAGGGAAGCGAATGGGAGGAAAGGGAAGGAAAGGAAAAGGAAGGGAAAGGAAGGGAAAGTATAGGAAGGGAAAGGTAAGACAGGGAACTGAAGGGAAGGTAGGGTAAGGGAAGGGAAGGGAAGGGAAAGAGAGGGAAAGTAAGGAAAATAGAGGAAAGGAAGAGGAAAGGACGAGAAGGGAAGGGAAGGAAAAGGAAGGGAAAGGAGGGGAAAGGAGGGAAAGGGAAGGGAAGGGAAATAAAAAAGGGGAAATTAGGCAAATATAGGAAAGGAAGAGGAAGTGAAGGGAAAGGAAGGGATTGGAAGGGAAGGAAAGGGAAAATAAGGAAAATATGGGTAAGGAAGAAGAAGGGAAGGGAAGAGAAGGAAAGGGAAGGGAAAGGAAAGAAAATTAAAGGAAATAGAATAAAGGGAAGGGTAAAAAGATAAGTAAAAGGAGGGAAGATAAAGGGAAGGGAAGGGACAGACAGGGAAAGGAAAGAAAAGGAAAGTAAAAAGGGTAAATGAGATGAAAGTGAGGCAGGGAAGAGAGGAAGGGAGCGAAGGGAACTGAAGGAAAAATAGAAAAGGTAATGAGAATAAGAACAAAATAAAGAATGAAGAGAGAGAGAGAGAGAGAGAGAGAGAGAGAGAGAGAGACCTGCATTACGTCCCATCGTCCCAGCGTTGTGCTCTCAGCCTTTCCTTTGAGCGTCCCCGCCAGTGGCCGGCGGAGCCAAGGCGACACACGCCGAGAGCAAACCATCCCAGAAGAGGACAAGGTTGGTGACCTGCACGTTCCTGCTAAACATTGTTCATTTACATTAAAATGACTGAACACAAAAAAATGACTCAACACAAAAAAATGAAGAAGGCCAAGTGCTGGGGGTGCTTCGACTGGCTGTTCGTTGGTGGCACGCCGCAGCCCACCCGACGACCTCGACTCTTTCGTGGAGGACACCCAACACGCGGACGCCCAGGAGGATGCGGGCGAACAGGGACAAGCGTCCCTGAGCCTCGTCTGCCTGAAGAACACGGCTCAGCCTCTCCCTGTGCTGGAGGAGGAACTCCCCTCCGACACCCGGGATGCTGACGGGGTGGTGGGAGGGGGGGGAGAGGAGGCCATTGTCAGGAGGCCTCAAACCCTCGTCATAACTATCCACTTGGTCAAGAGAGAGAAGGTCGCCAAGCCAGTGGATGAAACAGTCGCAGCAAAAGACTGGACTGTCAGGAGACCTCAAACCCTCGTCATAACTATCCACTTGGTCAAGAGAGAAAAGGTCGCCAAGCCAGTGGATGAAACAGTCGCAGCAAAAGACTGGACTGTCAGGAGACCTCAAACCCTCGTCATAACTATCCACTTGGTCAAGAGAGAGAAGGTCGCCAAGCCAGTGGATGAAACAGTCGCAGCAAAAGACTGGACTGTCAGGAGGCCTCAAACCCTCGTCATAACTATTCACTTGGTAAAGAGAGAGAAGGTCACCAAGCCAGTGGATGAAACAGTCGCAGCAAAAGACTGGACCCAGAAGGAGACCCTTGACAAGAGGACTGAAACCTTGAGAGAAAAGATAAAGGAGGTGTGCGAGGATCTCTCCTCCGAGCACCGAGGCACTGCTGGGCACGCTCCTTCCAGCGTAAGCAAGGCCGTTACCGACGCACCAAAGAAGCTCCTCAAAAGTAGCTTCAAGAAGCAGGATGAAGCTCAAAACCCCGCCAAGAAAATGGTCAGGTTCAACTTCCAGAACCTGAACACTTTCGTCAAAGATCGTGAGCTGTACTGTGGATACGACTACTTCAAGTACGGCTTCCCTCTCTCCATGATTCGTTCTGAGCTGCAAAAGCCGAAGGAGAGAACAGTGAAGCCACAGAGAGAGCCACCAAAGGAAGCAGTAAACAAGCTGCCAGAGCCTCAGAAAACAGCAACAGAGGAACCAACAGATGCAGACAACAAACACACTGGGCCACAGCATCTCACAGGGATCCTCAAGAAAGGAAAGGCGGCCAGCACCGCTCATAAGTGTCTCCGCTTTGACTTCCAGAACCTGAACACTTTCGTCAAGGATCGTGAGCTGTACTGTGGCCACGACTACTTCAAGTATGGCGTGCCGCTCTCCAGCATTCGTTCTCAGCTGCAAAAGACGAAGCAAAGAACAGTGAAGCCACAGCAAGGGCCAGTGAAGGACGCTCAGTCTCAGTCTCCAAACTTCACCTCGAGGCCTCACCTCCAGCCCGTTAGATCCGCCTCTAACTCGCTGCGTGGCGCACCTCGGCGCCTCGGGAGGACGACACAGCGGAGCAACGACTCCTTCCAGCAAAACAGTGGCCGGAATGCTGCACAGAACTACACCAACGGCCGCCACTCACAGCACCGCCAGCACAACGCCAGCAGCCACGTCTCGCCCAGATACGAACCAAGGTATTTCTACGAAGGGCAGACACGTCCAGGCACCAACTCCCGCAGCAGACGTCGTGTCAAGGGAGGCGCCAAGCCGGGTGATGTAGAATTTCATTGAGCACAGAGCGAGTACACAGCGTCGTGATCAAACTCAAATGTTCAGCGACGTTCAGTTGACGTACATTCCGGGTGCATTTCTCAACACCCGCTGAACAGTGACTGTCGTTGACGGGTGACAACAGTGCCTGAGGAGTGCCAAGAAGCACCACAAACACACTGAGAGGAGCGGCTCGCAGCTGACTAAATCACCGTGCAGAGGAACGCGTCCCATGGAACGGTGCCACTTCTACGGAACAACTTGTTCAAGAGTGTCGCAGCTGTGGGGAGTGTTGCGATGCAGGTGTGTGCTTACATTTCTTATCTTACATTTCAAATGAAAAAAATAGAAAATATTGTCTTACAAAAAACCTTAGGCAGGGAGAGCAGGGCCGTGATGGTCTGCAGAACAAGAAACGTTATGCAAGGAGTTGTCTGGACGATCGACCACCTTAGCAAGGCTGTCACCTGCGAACCTAAGGACTCTCTCTCTCTCTCTCTCTCTCTCTCTCCTATTTACTCACTCCATCTTTCCTTCCTGCTGCGGTAATTAGTCTCCTCGTCCTCAACCTCCTGTTTCCCTTACACTCATCTTTCTTTCTTTTTTTTCTTATTTCGTTTATTATTCTACTTTTTTCTTCACCTTTTTTTCTGCTCTTCTCTTTATCTCTGTTTCCCATCCTCTTCTCCCCTATGCGTCTCTTCCTTCTTTTCTCATTTACTTATTTTCTATCTTTATTTATTTCCCTTCTTCACTGCACTATTTTCTTCCTTCATTATTTCTCTTTTCCTCTTCTCATTTTCCTCCATGTCTTCCTTTTCTTCTTTTCTACCTCCTCTCTCTCTTTTCTTCTCATCTTTCTCTTCATTTCCTTTATTTCCTCTCTCTTTCTCCTTCCTTCCTGCCCTTTTTCCTTTTAAACTCTTTCACGCCCCCACCACCCCCTCTCTCCTCTCTCTCTCTCTCCAAGGAATTTTAATTGCAATTGAGTTGTTTAGGAATGTAATTGAATAGAGGAGGAGGACAGGAGGAGGAGACACGCACCTTTATCTATACCTTCTCCTTCCTTCCTTCCTCCTCCTCCTCCTCCTTCCCTCCTCCTCCTCCTCCTCCTCCTCCTCCTCCTCCTCTTCCTCCTCCTCCTCCTCTTTCTTCTCTCCAGTTCCTCTTCCTTCTCTTCCTCCTCCTCCTCTTCCTCAACTCCCTCTTCGTCTTTCTTCTCTTCTCCTCCCTCTTCCTCCTCCTCTTTTTCTCTCCCTTTATTCCCTTTCGCTTTCTTCCTTTTTCCCTTTCTTTATTGATCATTTTCCTTCTTCCTCTTTCTTTCCCTTCTCCTCCTCCTCCAATCTTCTATTTTCTTTTTTCCCTAATCATCTTTCGTTTTCTTCCTCCTCTACATTTTTCATTGATTATTTACCCTCTTCCCCTTTCTCTCTCTCTCATAAATAAACAAAAAAAAAGCGAGAACCATATTTAACGAAGAAGGAAAAGACGCAGAATGTTAAAGAAAGCAGACAAAGAAAATAAAGAAAGGAGAAAGAAAGAAAATTAAGAAAAGAAAGAAAAGAAAGAAAAGTTGATGAATGACAAGATGGACATAAACTCGCTTTTATAAATTGTTTTGAAAAGATGAAGAGAGAGAGAGAGAGAGCTGGGAAGAAGAGGAGGAAGAAGAGGAATGAGGAGAAAGGTGAGGAAGGAAGAGGAGGAAAAGAGATAAAATAAGAAATTCTCTCTCTCTATCTATCTCTCTCTCTCTCTCTGCTTCTCCTCTTTTTCTCTCTCCTTTCTCTCTTCTTCACTCTTTTTCTTTCTCCTCTATTTCTCTTACTCTTCTTCTCTTCTATTCCTTTTCCTTCCATAAAATCTTACTTTCTTTTTCTCCTTTCTATTTTACCTATTTTCATCTCTCTCTCTCTCTCTCTCTCTCTCTCTTTCTCTCTTTCTCTCTTCTTTCACTTTTTTTCTTTCTCCTTCATTTCTCTCTTACTCCTCTTCTCTATTCTTTTCTTCCATAAAATCTTACTTTTCTTTTCTCTCTTTCTATTTTACCTATTTCATCTCTCTCTCTCTCTCTCAGCCCTCTTCCTTCCCTCACACTGTCTCTCCCTTCAATGGTTTCCCCTCCTCCCCCCCTTCCTCCCCTTCCTCCCCCTCCTCCCCCCCCTTCCTCCTCTTTCATCTCCCTCCTCCCCCTTTCATCTCCCTCCTCCCCTTTCATCCCCCTCCTCCCCCTTTTCTCCCCTTTCTCCTCCCTCTAGTTTCCCATGGGAGTTTAAGCACTTTCATCCCATTCTCTTCTCCCCTTTTCTTTTTTTCCTTTTTTCTTTCCCTCATTCTCACATTTATTTATTTCTACTTATGGTTTTTATTTTCACTTTTTTTCTCCTTTTTTTTTTTACTTATTTTTACGTGTCTATATTTCCTTTCATTTTTTTTTTTTTTCTATTTTCATCTTCAGCTTTCATTTTTTTCGACCTTTTCTTTTCAACTTTTCTGTTTTTTTGTTTCTCTTTCTTTTACGTCCTTCTTTATCTCTCTCCCTTTACTCCTTCCTTTCTTTTCTTCTTTTAACTTTTTTTTCTCTTTCCATCTTTTTCCCTTCTTTTAACTTTCATTTTTTCTCCCTTCTCTTTTCAGCCTTTCTATTTTTTCCTTCTCTTTCTTTTACTTCCTTCTTTATCTCCTCCTCCCTTTCTTCCTTCCTTTCTTTCTTTCTTTTAACTTAATTTTCTCCCTTCTCTTTTCAGCCTTTCTATTTTTTCCTTCTCTTTCTTTTACTTCCTTCTTTATTTCCTCCTCCCTTTCTTCCTTCCTTTCTTTCTTTCTTTTAACTTAATTTTCTCCCCTCTCTTTACGTCTCTTTTTTTCCATGAATCAGAAAATGAGAAGACAAACAGAGAGAGGGAAGAAGGGAGAGAGGAAGGGAGAGGAGGAAAGAGGAGGGGAGAAGAGGAGGGAGGAGGAAGATAGAGGAGAAAAGGAGGAGGGAAAAGAAGAAAAGACGAGGAAAAATATACAGCATAGAAGAAAAAGAAATAGAAGAGGATGAAGTGGAGGAGGAGGAGGAGGAGGAGGAGGAGGAGGAGGAGGAGGAGGAAGGAGTCAGAAAGATGGATCATAAATTTTCAAACTGGCAACATTCCTCTCTCATCTCTCTCTCTCTCTCTCTCAAAATACACACAAAAACTTACGATTATATCAAATAATTTTGAGAGAAAAAAAGAAAGAAAGAAAATAAGAAAGAAAGAAAGAAAGAAAGAAAAAGAAAGAAAGAAAGAAAAGTAAATCAACATAAAAAAAACGAAGAGAAAAGAAAACGAAGGAAAAGAAAGGAAAGGAGAGCGAAAGACGAGAGAGAGAGAGAGAGAGAGAGAGAGAGAGAGAGAGAGAGAGGCAGGAGAGTAATAGGGGAGTAACAAAGGGGGAGGAGGGCGACAAGGGAGAAGCAATAGAGTGTAACCAGGTATTGGAGGAGGTGTTACAGGGGGGAGGGGAGGGAGGGAGGGAGGGGAGGGAGAGAGGAGGAAGAATAGGTACTGAGACATCCATCACTCCATACAATGTCAGGAGGAAGAGGAGGAGGAGGAGGAGGAGGAGGAGGAGGAGGAGGAGGAGGAGGAGGAGGAGGAGGAGGAGGAGAGGGTAAGGTTTGAGGTATACAGGGAGGTATTTGAGAAAGGGGGGAAAGGGGGAAGGAAGGGAGAAAGAAAGGAGAGAAGGAAGGAAGGAAGAAAGGGAAGGAAAGAAGGGAAAAGGGAAAGATAGAAGGAAGGAGGTAGGGAAGGGTGAGAAGAAGAAAGGACAGAAGGAAGGAAGGAAGGAAGGAAGGGAAGGAGAGAAGGATAGAAGGAAGGAGGTAGGGAAGGGTGAGAGAAAGAAAGGAAGGAAGGAAGGAAGAGAGGGAAGGAAAGAAGGAAGAAGGGAAAGACAGATGGAATGAAGGAGGGAAAAGTGAGAGAAAGAAAGAACAGAAGGAAGGAAGGATGGGAGGGAAGAGAGAAAGGAATTTAAGGAAGGAAAATTAAAAGAAAAAAATAAAATAAGGAAAAAAAATGAGAATAATGAAAACAGGAAGTAGAGTAGAGGAACAAATCTGTAGAGTAGATAAAAGAAGGAAGAAAGAGAGAGAAAAGGAGATGGAAAAGAATGAAAAGAAATTAGTAAGAAGAAGAAAAGAACAGAAGGAAATAGAAAAAATGAAGGGAAATATGGAAAGGGAAGGAAAAAAGTATGAATGAAAAGAAAAAAAATAAGAAGAAGAAATGACAATAAAAAAGGGAAAAGGGAAAAGAAAAGAAGAAAATTAAACAACGAGAAGAATATCAACAAAGAGAAAAGATGAACATGAAAAAGACATAAAAAGAAAAAAAAATACAAAGAAAAAATGAGAACAAAACACACAAATAAATCAAATCAAATCGAATAAATGAAAAATAAATAAAACAATAAGACAAATAACTGAACAGACAATGTGTAAATAAAGGAATAACTAAATACATATATAATAAAAATGAAAAAAATAAAAAACCTAAAAATAAATAAATAAATAAAAACTCGCCCCCCACACACGCCTAATTAATTACCTCACCTGGCGGAAACGTTAGTAATTAGTACCCGTGGAGAAACACCAGTGGCCGCCTTAATGAGCCCAGCACCTGAGCTTACCTGGCCGGCGCGCCTGATTAGTCACACACACCACCTGGATTCAACCCGAACTGATACCTTACGCTGACTCCCTCACACCTGGCCCGCTGCCCCACCTTACCTGTCATCACCTGGGACTCACATAGATATTCAGACCACACAGACATTTGGTTCAGACTAGGTGGTGTGTCCTTTAACTTAAGTGGAATCATATGAAATTTAACGTGTAATTTCACCAAGACTTCGCATTTCTACTTTAGTGAACATCAGTTGAAGGAAGTGTCGGTCGAGCTTGTTTTTAACCCGGGCCAAATTTGTGGCTTTACCGTGTACCAGCGACGGGCCAAATTTGTGGCTTTACCGTGTACCAACTGACGGAGCCAAATTTAGGTTTTACCGTGTACCAGCCGACAGGCCAAATTTGTATGTGGCTTTACCGTACCAATTACGACAGGCCAATTTGTGGTTTTACCGTACCTGTGCTGACGGGCCAAATTTGTGGCTTTACCGTGTACCAGCGACAGGCCAAATTTGTGGCGTTACCGCTGTTCTTCAGCGACAGGGCAAATTTGTGGCTTTGTGCCAGCGACGGGCTAAATTTGTGTTCCTTACTGTAGGACTAAAGGGCCAAATTGTGGCTTTACCGTGTACCAGCGACGGGCCAAATTTGTGGTTTTACTGTACCAAAGGACGAATAAATTTGTGGCTTTACCGTGTACCAGCGACGGGCCAAATTTCTGCCATGATATAAACCTCCCAAAATAGATGATGCATAAACTGATCATATATGCGTTGATATATATTATAAAATGGTTTGCGTGAGTGATGATTCTTTCTCATTATTTTGCTTAGATGGGCCTTTAACCTAACCTAACCTAACCTAACCTAACCTAAGAAATATGACCCCCGCAGCTACCGGGTTAAATGAGTCAATCGTGTTACACTGGACCACAGAAGGCGGGAGTTTATTCCATACTCGCACTGCAACGTTGGTGAAGAAAAATTTGGTGGTTTGAATTTTCTTATTTACATCAAAGTTTTGTGTCATCATTTCTCGTTCGAAACCTGTCATTGATCATTAACAATTTGGATTTGTCCACATTCGTAAAACCGCCGAGTATTTTCTAACATTCGATCAGTTTTCCTCGGAGGCGACGTTTTTCAAGAGAGAACAAGTTGAGGGTTGAGAGCCCCTTCCTAATGTTTGTTGCGCAAGGACGAGATCATCATTGTTGTCCGACGCTGAACACCTTCTAATTAATCTCCTCCTCCTCTTCTTCTTCTTCCTCTTCCTCCTCCTTCTGTTCCTCTTCCTCCTACTCCTGTTTCTCTTCCTCCTCCTCCTTCTGTTCCTCTTCCTCCTCTTCCTTCTGTTCCTCTTCCTCCTCCTCTTTCTGTTACTCTTCCTCCTCCGCATATGAGAGAGAGAGAGAGAGAGAGAGAGAGAGAGAGAGAGAGAGAGAGAGAGAGAGAGAGAGAGATTCAAATTGAGAGAGTTCAAATTTTTAATCATCTTGCTATAATTGTTTTTTACGTTTTTTCTTCAAATTGAAAAAGAGAGTTCAAATTTTCAATCATCTTGCTATAATAGTTTTTTTACGTTTTTTTATTCTTTTTCCCGTTCTGTGATACTTGTTCATCTTTTCATAACTATCCCACCGCCTCCTCTTCCTCCTTCCCCTTCTCTTCGCTTTCGTCTGCTTTCCATTCTTCCTCCTTATTCCAGCTACAACACACCTCCAAAATCAGAAACAACGGTCTACATTATTCAAGCGAGGTGAGGTGATTTTTTCTTTCTTTTCAAACCGAGTCATCCGCCACTGGAACAACCTCCCTGCCGAAGTAGTTAGTGGGGAAACGATCACCTCCTTTAAGAATCGCATCGACCGTTACTTCGCTGCGTCAGGAGTGAACTGAACGTTATACCGATGTGGAATTGAGTGAGTGTCGGGCGTATTAAATCACTAGAGCGGGCAACCTCGTAATGAGCTAATATGTTTGTTGTTGCCTGTGTTTCCATGTTTCCTCCTTCTCCTCGTCCTCCTCCTCCTCCTCCTCCTCCTCCTAATTCTGTCACTCATGTAATCTTTTTTTTTCCTTTTTTAATCCGTTTTTTACCTTTTTTTTATTTTCCATCACCTTTTCCTTCTTCTCTTCGTCGCTTTTTCTCTCTCTTTATATTCTTTTTCCTTCTCTTATTTATCGTTTTGTTCTACTTATCCTTCTTTTTTTCTTTTTTCCCTCTTTTTCCTCCGTTCCTCCTCCTCCTCCTCTTCTTCTTCTTCTTCTTCTTCCTCCCTTTACTGTGCCTCTTCCCCCTCCTCCTTCTGTTCTTGGTGTCATTATCAGTAACACTCTTAAAATGAGCGATCAATGTTCTGCAGCGAGTAAAAAAGCCAATATGATGTTAGGATTAATCTCAAGAAACTTTGATTATAAATCACCCGAACTTATTAAGAGATATATTTAGCATTTGTAAGACCACACCTAGAATACGACGTTCAGTTCTGGTCACCGAACTATATCAAAGATCAAGTTTTGCTAGAAAGGATACAGCGACGAGCAACCAAACAAATTCCAGCGCTCCGAAACTTGACGTATGACGAGCGTTTAAAGCGTTTAGATATGTTTTCCCTAAAAAAGCGAAGGATAAGAGGGGACTTAATTGAAGTGTTCAAAATCCTTAATGGATTCGACAACATTAACCCAGATAGTCTATTTCAGAGAGACACCAACACAAGAACACGCAGCAACGGTATGAAGTTAAAGGGAAACCGATGTAACACATTGGTGCGCAGAAGTTATTTCAATAATAGAGTCGTCGATCACTGGAATAGACTCCCACCGTCAGTAGTTAGCGCACAGAGTATCAATAGCTTCAAGTCTTCATTGGATAAGTACTTCAGGGATATAGGATTTTACTGACCCTTTTTCATGTTTCAGGCAGTGAGGTGTGGGAACAGTAAGGTTAACAGGATACTGGAGCGTACCCCTGTAAGGAAGGTAAACGAGGATCAAGCCTCTACCGGTAACCCCTGAAACTACATCTCACCCCATCGAGAACAGTCCAATTTAATACTAGCTTTTATTTATTTATTTATTTTTATTTATATTTTTATGACTCAACTCCATACACTGTTTACTGACCCTTTTTCGTGTGTCTCAGGCAGCCTGCAGCACGAGCACAACCTGAAGACATTAGTTTCCCCCACAGCTTAGGTCACCAGTAGTGTAAGTTAAGGGTAGTAATTTCCTCTTATTTCTCTCTTTACTGTAAAATTTCCATGTCCCTTTCTTCCTTAAAGAAGGTACATGTGCAGGATCTCTTCTAACTGTTTCCCTGCCGGCACGCTGCCGGAGGGAGAGGTGGGTGGGGAGGAGCCTTCATCTACTCTGTCCTGTCCTACCACACGTAGATTACTATAGTAGCAGTAGTAAATAGACACCCTGCCATAGACCGACAGGTCTTCTGGTGTCTATTCTTCCAGTGTTTTTCCTATGTATGTATTCCTCCCTCCTTCTATGCCTCTTCCTCCTCCTTCTTCTGTTACTCTTCCTCCTCCTCCTTCCTTCGCCTTTTGCTGTCCTTCATCTTCCACCTTTTATTAGATAGTTGAGTGTAGCTTGTCACAAACAGCCTCTGTCAGGACCAGCAGGTCTGCTGTTGTTTGTTCTTCCTTTGTGTTTCTTTTTTGTAGTTCTGTTCCTCTTCCTCTTCTCTCCTCCTCTCCTCTTCCTCCTCCTCCTCCTCCTCTTCCCACCTTCTGTTCCTCATACAATCTCATACACTTTTTTTCCCCTTTTCCTAATCCGTTTTTTATCCTCTTTTAATTTCCCAGCACGTAGCTCCTTTTTTCCCCTTTCTTTCCCCTCTTCACTTTGAGATGAGTGACGTGGCGGCCTGTACCCCTCCCCCCCCTCTTCTTCCCCTCCTCCTCCCCTCTCCCCCTCTCTCACTCTCACTTTCCTTCTCCCCTCTCATTTTTTCTGGCCCAGGAAGGGGAGAAGAAAGTAGATGGGAAGAGGGGAGAGATGAGCATAAGAAGGGGGTAGAAGAGAGGGAGAAAGAGGAGGAAGGAAGGAAGAAAGAAAGGAAGGAAGGAAGGAAGGCATAGGAGAATGGAAGGAAGGAGGGTATGGGAGGAAGGAAGGAAGGAAGGTATGGAAGAATGAAAGGAAGGAAGGGAGGGTAAGGAAGGAAGGAAGGAAGGAACGAAGATATGGACGAATGAAAGAAAGGAAGGAGAGTAAGAAAGGAAGGAAGGAGGATAAGGAAGAAAGGAAGGAAGGAAGGAAGGAAGGAAGGAAGAGGCAAAGAAGGTAAGGAAGAATGG
>NW_026111728.1:212500-215000 GCF_024679095.1 Eriocheir sinensis
CATTCCCTCCCCCTTCTCTCTCTCTCTCTCTCTCTCTCTCTCTATCTCTCTCACTCTCTCTCTCGCTCTCTCTTCTTCTTCTTCTTCTTTTATCTTACGGATTCACTCCTTTTCTACTCTTCTTCCTCTTTCTCCTCCTCTCCTTCCTCTTCCTTCTTTTCCTTCCCTCCTATCTCTCTCTCCTCTCCCTCCTCCTCCCATTTCTCTCCTCCTCAGCTTCCGTTTTCCTCTTCCTCCTTCCATCTCCCTTTCCTCTCTCTCCCTTCCTTTCTCCCTTCTTCGCTCTCCTCTTTCCCTTCCCCTATCCTCTTGTTTCCTCTTTCTTCCTTCTTCCTTCCTCCTCCTCTTTCACACTTTCTCATCTTCCTCAATCCTTCCCTTCCTCTTCCCCACTTCTTTTCCTCTAACCATTCCTTCCTATCCCTTCCTTTACTCTCGCTCTCCGTGCTCGGTATTTCTCCTTCCCCCTTTCCGCCCGTACTCCCTCCTCCTGCGTACCCCCTGTCCTTCACTTACTTTTCAATCATCTAATTACTCTTTCTTCCTCCTCTTCCTCAATATTTCTCCTCCCCTTCCCTTTCCCTTCTTTTCCCCTCCCCTCTTCCCTTTCCCTCCTATCCTATTCATCAACTCTTTCAAATATCCTCTCCCCATCTCTGTCTCTCTCCTACCTCTTTCCTCTCCTTCCCTTCCTCCCCCCTTTTCCCTTCCCTTTCCTTCCCCCTTTCCCCTCCCATCCTATCCCTCTCTTTACCCTTTCAAATATCCTTACACCCTTCTCTCCCTCCCTCTCCTCCTCTCCTTCCCTCTTTCCCCCTCCTCCTCTTCTCCCCCCCTTTATTTTCCCTTCTTTACCCTTCCCCTTTCTTCTCTCTCCCCCCCCCCTTTCCCCTCTCATCCAATCCAGATTCTCTTTACCCCTTTCAAATATCCTTAATCTCCCCCCTTCCCCCTGCCCTGCCACCCCCCTTACCTGTCCCTCCCCCCTTCAGGGTGTGTTCGCGTTGCACCTGGCCGCCGCTGATGCACTAATTATGGTTGCTGGCATAAACTACCTTCACTCGCCTATTGTGGCAAGGAACCACCCATTACTGCCCCCATCACCACCCCCATTATCCCCACCCATTTCCATCCAAATTACCTAAACCCATCATTACCACCTCCGTTACCCCCCCACCGCCACCCATTCAAGGAGGTGATGCAGGACGGACACTGGCAGGGAGGTCTCAAAGCGAGTCATCCGCCATTGGAACAACCTTCCTTCTGAGGAATTGTGAATACCATCAACTTAAAAATCGAATCGACCGTTATTTTGTGGTGTCAGAGCATTACCCTCATGCTGCCCAGGTGGCTTTAGTCAACCCCTAACTTCAAAGGACTTAACCCTTGACCGCGGATTTCCTACAAGAAGACACCAAGCTACAGGAATGGAAAACAAAAGTGGCTGCTACAACTCAATGAGGAAAATGCAAAGTCCTGCACCATGGGAGGATATCCAGTACACCAATCACCACATGGAAACACTCCACTATCCACCACAGAGGCAGAGAAAGACTGGAGTGTATGTTACCAGGCTACCAGTGAAGGGATATCCAGCACACCACCACATGGGAAACACCCACTATCCACCACAGAGGCAGAGAAAGACCGGGGAGTGTATGTTACCAGGCTACCAGTGAAGGGATATCCAGCACACCACTACCACATGGGGAAACACTCCACTATCCACCACAGAGGCAGAGAAAGACCTGGAGGTATGTTACACAGGCTACCAGTGAAGGGATATCCAGCACACCAATACCACATGGGAAACACTCCACTATCCACCACAGAGGCAGAGAAAGACCTGGGAGTGTATGTTACCAGGCTACCAGTGAAGGGATATCCAGCACACCAATACCACATGGGAAACACTCCACTATCCACCACAGAGGCAGAGAAAGACCTGGGAGTGTATGTTACCAGGCTACCAGTGAAGGGATATCCAGCACACCAATACCACATGGGAAACACTCCACTATCCACCACAGAGGCAGAGAAGGACCTGGGACTATATGTTACCAGGCTACCAGTGAAAGCCGAATCCATGCCAATCGCAGCGGACGGGTTAAGTCAAGAGGAGCACCGGGGGTCAGGCAGGAGTCACACATCACGGCAGCCACTATAAATAAAATTCGCCTGCGCCACTACCAGACTGGGGCCATCCAAGAGACCCGTTAAGAGAGCCTGCCAGCGCTATAGGCAACACAAAAAATTAAATCACCAGAAAGGGCAACCTCATAATGAGCCAATAGGCCTTCTGTTCCGCGTTTCCACATATAGTTTGATTCCCTGCACCGCCACCATCGCCACTAATCCACTGTTAACATCACCACTATTGACCTTTGCATTCATTCATCACCATCACCATGATCTCTTAAACTATTGTCATCATCATCATCATTATCATCATCACCATCACCACCACCAAATCCTCACCACCAAAACCCCATCATCATCA
>NW_026111728.1:225000-232500 GCF_024679095.1 Eriocheir sinensis
GGAGTACGGCGAAAAAGAAGGGAATTTGAACCTTATTCGTATAGCAACAGACCACCACCACCACCACCATCGCCACTACTAATACTACTACTACTACTACTACTACAACTACTACTACTTTTCTTTTTTTTTTTACGGGCCTCCATCTATTAGAGTTGCGTTGTGAGCGGTATATTCTCTCATATTCCTACTACTACTACTACTACTACTATTATTTCTACTACTACTACTACTACTATTTCCACTACTACTACTACTACTACTACTACTACTATTACTACTACTACTACTACTACTACTACTATTTCTACTACTACTACTACTACTACTACTATTGCGATTAACTTTACATCCAAAATAGTTATACTTGATGTTTTTTTCCTATATATCCACTACTACTACTACTACTACTACTACTACTACTACTACTACTACTACTACTACTACGACGACGACGACGACAACAGGAAAACATCACTTAATCCACTTTTTCCTCTTCCTCTTCCTCTTTTTCCTCCTTCTCTTCCTCCTTCTACTACTACTACCACTACTACTACTACGACTACTACTATTACTACTACTACTACTATTACAACTACTAACACACACACACACACACACATACATACATTCACCTAGCCTTCACCCCCTTCCTCTTCCTCCCATTTTCTCCTCCTCCTCCTCCTCCTCCTCCTCCTCCTCCTCCTCCTCCTCCTCCTCCTCCTCCTCCTGACCTTTGCCACTGCGTAAAAACAACACCGCAATTCTTTTTTTTCTCTCCCTATTTTCTTTTTTTTCCCTTCTTTCTTCTTTCTCTCTCACCTACGCACTCTCCTGTCAAACCGCAACACGCGAGAGAGAGAGAGAGAGAGAGAGAGAGAGAGAGAGAGAGAGAGAGAGAGAGAGAGAGAGAGAGAGAGTTGTGTTATTCCTCCTCTTCCTTGCTCTCTCTTTCTCCCTATCCCTCTCAGCAACAACAACAACAACAACAACAACAACGAGACAGACAGGGAAGAATGAATTAGGAAAAGAGGAATGAAAGAAGGAAAAGACAAAAAGAAGAAACTAAGGAATAGAGAAAAAACACTGATAAAGGAGGTGAGAGAGAAGGTAAGAAATGAGAGAAAAGGAAAGATAAAATGGAAGGGAAAGAGAAGGAGAGATAAGAGAGAGAGAGAGAGAGAGAGAGAGAGAGAGAGAGAGAGAGAGAGAGAGAGAGAGAGAGAGAGAGAGAGAGAGAGAGAGAGAGAGAGAGGCAGAAGGGAAGGATGAAAGTGAGGAGAAGGAAGGGAATGAGAAAGAGATAAAAGAGGAGGAAGAGAAACAGAAGAGAAAGGAATGAGAGAAAGAGACAGAAGGAAAGGATGAATAACGAGGAGATGGAAAAAGAGAAAGGACGGACGAAGAAAAACAGATAAAGAGAGAAGAAAGGGAAGACAGAAAATAATGGGAATATAACATAAAAGAAAGTGGAATAGGGAAATAAGAAAAAAAGGGAAAAAACATGATCAAAACAAACAATAAAACAAAGAGAAAATAAAATAAATAAGGAGATGAAGAATAATCGAGAAAAAAATGGAAAAGAGAAGATAAAATAGGAAGAGACAAAGAGATGAAGACAGAAAAATAAAGATGGAAGACAAAAGAAGAAAAATGATGGGAAGAGAAGAGGAAATGGAAGATACAAAAAGAGGAAGAGAGAAAGAAAAAAAAGAGGAAGAAAAAGAGACAAATGAAGAAATGGAGAAATTATAAAAAAAAACTGATGGAAGAAAGAAACGAATGAAGAATAGGGAAGGGAAAAAGAGGAAGATAAAAAACAAGAAAGAAGAGAGAAAATAGAAAGATAAAAAGAAGAAGAGAGAAAAAGAGGAAGATAAATGAAGAAGAAGAGAAAAAGAGGAAAATAAAAAAGAAAGAGAAAAAGAGGAAGATAAAAAAAGAAGAAAGAGAAAAAGAGGAAGAAAATGAGACAGATAAAGAAAAGGAGACAGTAAACGAAGCAAGAAAAGAAGAAAAAAAAAGAGAAGAGAAGAAAAAAGGAAGACAAATAAAAGGGAAGCGAGAGAAAGAAAGAGGAAAAGAAAGAAAACAAAGAAATGAAGACAAAAAATAATAATAATGAAAGAAAAGAATAAAAGAAAAGAAGAAAAAAGGAGAAAGAGAGAAATAAAAACAAAACGAGAAAAAGAGGAAGAGAAAGAAAACAAAGAAATGAAAACAAGAAATAAAAAAACAATAATGAAAGAAAGAAAAGTGAAAAAGAGGATGAAAGAGAAGCAAAAGGAAGAAAAGAAGAAAAAAAGGAGGAAGAACCGAATAGGAGGAAGGAAGAGAGACAAGAGGAGAGAGAGAGAGAGAGAGAGAGAGAGAGAGAGAGAGAGAGAGAGAGAGAGAGAGAGAGAGAGAGAGAGAGAGAGAGAGAGAGAGAGAGAGAAAAAATAAGGTCACTTCACTTTCTTCTTTTCTTCTTTGTTCGCCGTGAGAAGGGAAGGGAAAGGCGGACGCTGATTGGCTGGCTGGAATAGGCGGGAAGGGAGGCGAGGCACGTGATTGGTCGACGCAGAAATGGCGGGAAAAATACGTGAATCTGATTGGCTGTTGGCTGAAGAAATGGACGTTGCAGATGATGATGATGATGATGATGATGATGATGGTTAGAAGTAGCACATAGTTGTAGAGGTAGTAATCTCTCTCTCTCTCTCTCTTGTATTGGTGGAATTCCGGAAGTGTGTGTGTGTGTGTGTGTGTGTGTGTGTGTGTGTGTGTGTGTGTGTGTAAGCGGGAAGGAAGAAAGAATTGGAAGAGGAAGAGAAGAAGAAAATGATGATGATGGTAATGAGGAAGAGGATAATGAAGAGGAAGAAGAAGAAGAAGATGAAGAAGAGAAGAAGAAGAAAGTATATAAGAAACGATGATGATAATGGGAAGGAGGATAGCGAAGAGGAAGAAGAAGAAGAAAAAGAAGATGAAGAAGAAAAGAAGAAGAAACAGAAGAAAATGATGATGATGATAATGAGGAGGATAATGAAGATGAAGAAGAAAAAAAGAAGATAAAGAAGAAAAGAAGAAGAAAGTGAAGAAGAAAACGATGATAATGCAAATAAGAAGAAAAAGAAGAAAACAAGTACAAGAACAAGAACAAGAAGTAAAACAAGAACTAGATGAAGAAAAAGAAGAAAAAGACAAAAATATATGATAAAGAAGAAACGAGAAAGAAGAAAAAAAAGAGACGGAGGAAAAGAAACTAAAAATAATAAGAAAGCACAAAAAAAGTAATAAAAGAAAAAAAGTTAAAAAAAAAAAAAATCACCTGAAAACTTACCTGAGAAATTAATTAACATTCTATCAGGTGACCCTCGACCCCTCCCCTTCCCTCCCCTCCCCCTCCCTCCCTTCCCTCCCCCTCTCCCTTGCTTCTACCTTACCTTAATACAAATAGAGAGAGAGAGAGAGAGAGAGAGAGAGAGAGAGAGAGAGAGAGAGAGAGAGAGAGAGAGAGAGAGAGAGAGAGAGAGAAGCACAAAGGAGAGAAATGAATAAAAGGGAAGGAGAAAAAACGGAAGAAAGAAAGAAGAGAAGAAGAAAGAAAAGAAGAGACGGAAGGGAAAGGAAGAAAACAGTGGAGAGAAGAAACTGAAATAAAAAACAGGATAAAGGAATAAATGAAGAAAGAGAAAAGTAGAAAAAATAAAGAAAAAAAACAAATCAGGGAGGAAAACAAGAAAGTAAGAGAGGAAAACAAGAAAAAGAGGGAAAAGAAGAAAGGAACAGTGGAGGAAGAGAAGAAAGAAAATTGTAAGACTAATGCGTAAAGAGAATGAAGACAAAAGATAGAAGGAAAGGAAGAAAAGAGAAGAAGGGAGAAATAAGAAGAGGGGAGATGGGAAAGGAAAAGAAAAAGGAGAGAAAAAATATGAAAGAAATAATAAAAAAAATATATAGTTAGCAGAAGAGAGGAAAGGAAAGGGAAGGGAAATGAAAGGAAGGGAAGAGAGGAAGGAATGAAAGATGAAAAGAAGATAAAAAGGAAAAAGAGAAGAAAGGAAGGGGAAGAAAAGAAGGGAACAGAAGGGGAAAAGGAAGGGAAGGGAAGGGAATAGAGAAATGCAGAAAGGAAGGATGAAAAGGAGATAAAAAGGAAGAAGAGAAGAAAGGTAAAGGAAGGGAAAGGAAGGGAAGGAAGGAAGGAAGGAAGAATGAAAAGGAGAAAAAAAGGAAGAAGAGAAGAAGGGAAAAGGAAGAAAGGAAGGGAAGAGAAGGAGAGGGAATAAACTAAAGGAAAGAAAAAGAAAGGGAAGAGAAGAAAAGAAGGAAAGGGAAGGAAAAGGAAGGGAAGAGAAGAAAGGAAAGGGAAGGGAACGGAGGGAAAGAGAGAAATGAAGGAAGGAAGGATGAAAAAGGAGATAAAAGGGAACAAGAGAATAAAGGAAGAGGAAGAAGGGAAGGGAAGAGAAGGGGAGGGAATAGAAAAGGAAGGGAAGGGAAGGGAAGGGAAGGGAAGGGAACGGAGGGAAAGAGAGAAATGAAGGAAGGAAGGATGAAAAAGGAGATAAAAGGGAACAAGAGAATAAAGGAAGAGGAAGAAGGGAAGGGAAGAGAAGGGAGGAATAGAAAGGAAGGAAGGGAAGGAAGGAAGGGAAGGAAGGGAAGGAAGGAAGGAAGGAAGGAACGGAGGAAAGAGAAATGAAGGAAGGTAGGATGATAAAAGGAGATAAAAGGGAACAAGAGAATAAAGGAAGAGGAAGAAGGGAAGGGAAGAGAAGGGGAGGGAATAGAAAAGGAAGGGAAGGGAAGGGAAGGGAAGGGAAGGGAGGTCTTCTTATGATGTCATTTCTAACCCAGATTTCCAAATGGTTTACTTAATGGTATGGAAAATGCGAAGATAAATCTCTCTCTCTCTCTTTATTCTCTTTTTTTCGGTTCCTCCCATCTTCATCCTTCCTTTTTCCTCTCTCTCCTTTTCTTCCTTTCCTCTCATCTTCCTTCGTTTCTTCCTTCCTTCCTTTCATTCTTCGTTTCTTCCTTCCTTTCATTCTTCGTTTCTTCCTTCCTTCCTTCCTTCCTTCCTTTCATTCTTCCTTTATTCCTTCCTTCCTTTCATTCTTCCTTTCTTCCTTTCCTCTCTCCCTCCCTTTTTCCTTTCGTCTTTCCTTCCATCCCTCTCTTCCTCCTTCCATCCTTACGTTCTTCCCTCTCTCTCTTATCTTCATCCTTTCCTTCTTCTACCATTCCTTCTTTTCCTCTTCTTTCCTTCCTTCATTATTTTTTTCTTACTTCCTTTCCTCCATTTCTCCCTTCATTCTTCCTTTCTTCCTTCCCTCCATCCTTCCTTCCTTCTCACCTTTCTTCCTTTCATACATTCTTACTTCTTTCCCTTCCTTCCTATCTTCCCTCTCTCCCTCCCTTCTTCATCCTATCTTACTTACTTTCCTCCCTTCATTCTTCCTTTCTTCCTTCCCTCCATCCTTCCTTCCTTCTCATCTTTCTCCATTTCATTCATTTCTAATTCCTCCCTTTCCCATTCCCTTCCTTCCTATCTTCTCTCTCTCTCCCTTCCTTCTTCCTTCCATACCCCATAATTCTTCCCTCTTTCCCTACATCCTTCTTTCCTTCATTCCCTTTGTCTCTTCTTCCTCCCTTCCTTTTTCCCTAATTTGAAAAGAAAACGGAATAAAAATAAATAAAGAGGCCCTCGAAGAAAACGGGATGAGGTGAAGTTTCCTGTTTACATTCACGCCGCGAAGAGGAGGAGGAGGAGGAGGAAGAGGAGGAGGAGGAGGAAGAGGAGGGAATCGCACCATGTCTGGGATTTTTTCTTTCATCTCTCTCTCTCTCTCTCTCTCTCTCTCTCTCTCTCTCTCTCTCTCTCTCTCTCTCTCTCTCATTTCAAATCCATCTTATTTTCTTGCATTTTCTTCATTAATCTCTTTTTCTTTCATTTATTCCTTTTCCTCCTACTTTTCCTCTTTCTCATGTTATCCTTCCTATCCTTTTCCATTTTCTTCTTCTTTTTCTTCCCTTTCTCTCTTTCTCTTCCCACTTTTTTGTTTTGTTTTTCATCTTTATCTCCTTTCTCTCCTCTATTCCTCCTCCTCTTCCTTTTCCTATTTTTTTTACCTTTTCTTCCTTTTCTTCCTTTCTTCTCCTTATTCCTCCTTCTCTTACCTCTCAAAAGCTCTTCCCCCTCCTCCCTCTCCCTCCCTTTTCTCTCCCTTCTTCCTCCCTTTTCTCTCCCTCCCTCCCTACTCTCCTTTCATTTCCTCCCTGTCTAACGCATTTTTTTTTCATGTAGAGAGAGAGAGAGAGAGAGAGAGAGAGAGAGAGAGAGAGAGAGAGAGAGAGAGAGAGAGAGAGGAAGCCAAGGAAATAAGAGAAAACTTTACCTCTGATCCACTTTAGGAAAACAAACAAAAAAAGAAAAAAGAAAAAGAAAAAAGAAAACAATGTTATTATTATTACTATTATTTTTCTTTTTCTTATTATTTTTACTTCATCAATATTTTTTTTCTCTTATTTTCCTTTATTTTTCTGAACTTATGAAAAGCAAATGGAAAATAAACTCACTCTCTCTCTCTCTCTCTCTCTCGTCTTATTCTTTTTTATGTAATTTCTTTTTCTTCCTTCCTTCCTTTACTTCTATATTAATCTATCTTTTTTTCTTCTTTCTTCTCTTTCTCTCCCCATATTTTCTCCTTTCCTGTTTTATCATTTTTCTACGTAATCTATTTTTTCTTCATTCTCTTCTTTCTTTTTCTTCTCTTTTCTTCTTCATGTCATATCATTTTTGTTAACGTTATATATTTTCTTCTTTCCGTTTCTCCTTCCTTTTTTTTCTCTCTTCTTGTATCATTTTTTCTATGTAATATATTTTTATATTTCTTTTTTCTTCTTTAAGATCCCTCCCAAATCCCTTCTTATCACTAATTGGTTTAAGAACACCTGGTGAAAAGGTGTTAGAGAGAGAGAGAGAGAGAGAGAGAGAGAGAGAGAGAGAGAGAGAGAGAGAGAGAGAGAGAGAGAGGGTGTAAGCAGAATGACAGACTTAGTGAATGAAAGAAACCTAAAAAAAAGAAAAGGAGGAGGAGGAGGAGGACGAAGAAGAGGAAGAAGAGCAGGAGGAAGGGAAGGAAAACAAAACAAAAAGAGAAATAAAGGAAAATCAAAAAACAAAATAGAAGCAAACATTAAAGAGAGAGAGAGAGAGAGAGAGAGAGAGAGAGAGAGAGAGAGAGAGAGAGAGAGAGAGAGAGAGAGAGAGAGAGAGAGAGAGAGAGAGAGAGAGAGAGAGAGTATAATTATTTTTAGTGTGAGAATGTGAGTGAATGCGTCTGTGTGTGTGTGTGTGTGTGTGTGTGTGTGTGTGTGTGTGTGTGTGAGCGTGGGAGAGTGACTAGGTAGGGGGTGCGTGGGTGGAGGGGAGGAGGAGGAGCAGGAAGAGGAGGAGGAGGAGGAGGAGGAGGAGGAGGGAAGAGGCAATGCAAGGAGGGAAGGAAGGAG
>NW_026111728.1:235000-255000 GCF_024679095.1 Eriocheir sinensis
GAAGAAGAAGAAGAAGAAAAAGAAGAAGAAGAAAAAGAAAAAGAAGAACTAAAGAAAACAAAATACAAAAAAAAGAAGCGGAAATGAAAGGAAGAGAAAGAAGAGAGGAGGGAAAAGAAAATGGGAAAATGTAAATAAAGGAAAGGAGATTACATGATAAATAAAACAAAACAAAAAAGAAAAAAAGAGAAGGAAAAGGAGAATGGAAAAAGAGGAAAGGAAAAGAGGAAAGGAAAAGAAAGAAGAGAGGAGGGAAAAGAAAATGGGAAAATGTAAATAAAGGAAAGGAGATTACATGATAAATAAAACAAAACAAAAAAAGAAAAAAGTGAAGGAAAAGAATGAAAAAAGAAGAAAGAAAAAGGGAAAAGAAAGAAGAGAGGAGGGAAAATATTATGAGAGAATGTAAATAAAGGAGACGAAAGGACATGAAAAAGAAAAAAAAAGAGAAAAGAAAACCAACAAGAGAAATAAAATAAAAATAAAATAATATGAAGAAGGAAAGAAAGGTAATTACAGAAAAGGGAAGGAAAGAAAAAATTAAAGGAAAGGAAGAGAACAGGAGAAAAGGAAAAGAAAGAGAAAAGAAAGCAAAAGAAAATGAGAGAAAGAAAGATTTTAACGATACTATTTTTTTTACTTCTGTTCAAACGATGACCACACACACACACACACACACACACACACACACACACACACACACACACGTACACGGCCTAATTCAGTAAAACGTCTGCATCTTTCCTCTTCAGCCTCGCAGCGGGACACCAAAAACGGGTTGAGGAGAATTCGGCGCCAAGCAAACTCGGTCCAAAACGCAATAAAACCTCGAAATCGGGACTCGAGAACAAGGAAAACAGAGCTGATGGAAACCGAAACGAGCCGAGAGCCGATACCGCACCCTCGGCAGCCCCTGGAACCGGAATAGGCGTCTTGGCGGTCGTTTGAGCCGAAGTTGTCGCGGCGCCGAAGTCTCCAAGTCGGGTTTTGACACCTCGGGGATGGGCTTCGTTCTGTGGTTTGTCTTTTTCGTTCTGTGGTCTGGTTTTGTGGCGCTGTGGTCGCAAGAGGAAGAGGAGGAGGAGGAGGAGGAGGGGGGGAGGAGGAGGTAAACAGGGCAAAGGTGCATAGGACTTTTTTTTTTTTTTTTTTGTTTTTTTACGATGTCTCAGGTAAGGAAAAAAAGGTAATGCGGGAAGGTAAAATTGTTACTGGGTTACCTTACAAACGACTACTACCACCACCACTACTACTACTACGACTATTTCTACAACTACTACTACTACTATTACTACTACTACTACTACTACTACTACCACTATTGCTGCTACTATCACCTCATCTCGATTATGTGGTTCAGATCTGGTCACCTTACTACAGAATGGATATCAAGATGTTAGAATCTGTACAGAGGAGGATGACAAAAATGATTCACGGGTTGAGAAACTTGCCATATGAAGAAAGACTTAAACACTGAAGTCTGCATTCTCTGAAAAGGCGAAGGGTGCGAGGAGACTTAATCGAAGTTTATAAGTGGATGAAGGACTTGGAAAAGGGTGACATTAATAAGGTTTTGGTGGTAAGAGAACAGTGGAGAGGGAGAGAAAAGTTGGGGAAAAGATGGAATGAAGAGGTAGGGAGGGAGAGAAGGGTTGGATAGGAGATGAAAAAGATACTGTGAGATAGAGAGGGAAATTGAGATGTAATATGGGCAGGACACATATAAAAGCAGTGGAGAGGGAGAGAAAAGTTGGAAAAAAGATGGAATGAAGAAGTAGGGAGGGAGAGAAGGATTGAAGAGGAGATGGAGTAAAGACGTGAAGAGGGAGAGGAGGGTTGGATAGGAGATGGAAAAGATACTGTGAGATAAAGAGGGAAATTGAGATGTAATATGATCAGGACACATATAAATGGGTTTAAGTTAGGTAAATTCATATTACAAGACATCGCCACCCAAGAACACATATTTGACAAGGCTTTCGTAGGAGTTGTGGGCATTTCCAGGGGTAGTTTTATGACCCTGGTGGTAGTGTGAGTCTTCTTCTGTACCGTGAACCTGAAGAAACACTCATTAGAACCCGACTGACCCCCCAAGAACACATATTTGACAAGGCTTTCATAGGAGTTGTGGGCATTTCCAGGGGTAGTTTTATAACCCTGGTGGTAGTGTGAGTCTTCTTCTGTACCGTGAACCTGAAGAAACACTCATTAGAACCCGACTGACCCCCCCAATAACACATATTTGACAAGGCTTTCGTAGGAGTTGTAGGCATTTCCAGGGATAGTTTTATGACCCTGGTGGTAGTGTGAGTCTTCTTCTGTACCATGAATCTGAAGAAACACTCCTTAGAACCCGACTGACCCCCCAAGAACACATATTTGACAAGGCTTTCGTAGGAGTTGTGGGCATTTCCAGGGGTAGTTTTATGACCCTGGTGGTAGTGTGAGTCTTCTTCTGTACCATGAACCTGAAGAAACACTCATTAGAACCCGACTGACCCCCCAAGAACACATATTTGACAAGGCTTTCGTAGGAGTTGTGGGCATTTCCAGGGGTAGTTTTATGACCCTGGTGGTAGTGTGAGTCTTCTTCTGTACCATGAACCTGAAGAAACACTCATTAGAACCTGACTGACCCCCAAGAACACATATTTGACAAGGCTGCAGGAGTTGTGGCATTTCCAGGGTAGTTTTATAACCCTGGTAGTGTGAGTCTTCTTCTGTACCATGAACCTGAAGAAACACTCATTAGAACCCGACTGACCCCCCAAGAACACATATTTGACAAGGCTTTCGTAGGAGTTGTGGGCATTTCCAGGGGTAGTTTTATGACCCTGGTGGTAGTGTGAGTCTTCTTCTGTACCATGAACCTGAAGAAACGCTCCTTAGAACCCGACTGACCCCCCAAGAACACATATTTGACAAGGCTTTCGTAGGAGTTGTGGGCATTTCCAGGGGTAGTTTTATAACCCTGGTGGTAGTGTGAGTCTTCTTCTGTACCATGAATCTGAAGAAACACTCCTTAGAACCCGACTGACCCCCCAAGAACACATATTTGACAAGGCTTTCGTAGGAGTTGTAGGCATTTCCAGGGGTAGTTTTATGACCCTGGTGGTAGTGTGAGTCTTCTTCTGTACCGTGAACCTGAAGAAACTCTCATTAGAACCCGACTGACCCCCCAAGAACACATATTTGACAAGGCTTTCGCAGGAGTTGTAGGCATTTCCAGGGGTAGTTTTATGACCCTGGTGGTAGTGTGAGTCTTCTTCTGTACCATGAATCTGAAGAAACACTCATTAGAACCCGACTGACCCCCTCTTTGACCTTTAAAAATAGGTGATATGAGAAGCGAGAAAGTCTTACAATATCAACCTCAGAGTCAACAAAAACAGGAAAAAATAATTGGTTTACTAACAAAGTATGAGTGGAACAGGCTTGGCAGTCAAAAAGAAGTTATAAAAGTTCATGGATAGTGAGGTTAGGTAGGGTTAGTTTAAGACTTTAAGAACATTAGAAGTCTGCAAGAGGCCGGCTGGCATGTACAGGGCAGCTTCTGTAGACCTAACCCCACCTTACCTCACTATCCATGAATTTATCAAACCATCCTATCCTATCCAAACTATCCTTATGTTCTTATTTACTACTACTGCTATGACTACTATCCTACTATAACTGCTAAAACTACTACCACTTCTACTACTACTACTACTACTACTACTACCACCACTACTACAACTATTATTACTTTTACTTCTACTACTACTAGTACTACTACTACTACTACTACTACAACTACTACTACTACTACTACTACTACTACTACTACTACTACTACTACTACTACTACTACTACTACTACTACAACAGGAAGCATTAGGGCAGGTAACTTAATCTTCACAGGTAAAAGGTGTAATTACCTTATACATGCTAATTACAGGTGAGAGAGAGAGAGAGAGAGAGAGAGAGAGAGAGAGAGAGAGAGAGAGAGAGAGAGAGAGAGAGAGAAGGAGGAAAAGGAAGAAATGGAGCAATACGAAAATAGAAGCAGATATAACGAACAAAAAGAATATAATTAGAGAGAGAGAGAGAGAGAGAGAGAGAGAGAGAGAGAGAGAGAGAGAGAGAGAATATTTTTGGAAAGAGAAGGCCAATATTTACTTTCTTACATAAACTTTTATTTGCACTTAAAAAAATACTAAATACTTTGAAAAATATAAACAAATAAATAAACAAATAAAAATATATATAGAAAAAATGATAATTATTTAACTTTTGAGTGTAAATTGTTCTCTCTCTCTCTCTCTCTCTCTCTCATTTTATTTTCTTTCTTATACTTTTTTTCTTTTCTTTGTTTTCTTTTTCGTTATCTTTTTTTTTACACAGTCTGTCTTTCTTTTCTCCTTTTCATTTTTATATTTTCTTTTGCATTCATTCCCATCTTTTTTTCTGTTTCTGTTCTAAAATCCTATTCTCTCTGTCTCTCTCTCTCTCTCTCTCTCACTTTACCTGTCAATAAGACTTAATTAGCTTCACCTGAGACACTCCCTCTGGCTCTAATCGATGGAAGAATTTGTCGCCTTTCTCTCTCTCTCTCTCTCTCTCTCTCTCTTTTGCTCTAGTTTCCTCCTCCTCTTCTACCTTCTCTTTCTTCTCTTCTTCTTCCTCTCTCTCTCTCTCTCGTAGATTTTCTTTATAGACTTACACGAGGAATATAGATTGGGACACACACACACACACACACACACACACACACACACACACACAAGCAAGTAAACAAATAAATCAACTTAGAAATGACACAAATATTATAATGTTTAGGAGGACGAGGAGGGGGAAGAGGAGAGAAGGAGGAGGAAGAAGAGGAAGAGGAGGAGGAGGAGGAGGGAGACAGGTGTGCTAAAAAGAGTCCATTCCGGGTATTGACAGGAGAGAGAGAGAGAGAGAGAGAGAGAGAGAGAGAGAGAGAGAGAGAGAGAGAGAGAGAGAGAGAGAGAGTTATTTTAAGACCCAATAAATTATAAACACGTGTCCGTAATGTGTGTGTGTGTGTGTGTGTGTGTTTGGCTTCCTACATACACACCACTTGGCTGGACACACACACACACACACACACACACACACACACACACGTGACCCAAACATTTCAACTTTATATTTTCTAAGTTTGGAAATAAAGGAAATTATGTTTTAGAAGGAAGGAAGGAAAGAAAGAAAGAAAGAAAGGAAGGAAGAAGGAGGAAGGAAGTAAATTATAGGAAAGAAGAATGAAAAGAAAGAAAGACGGAAAAAAAGAAGGAAGGAAAAGATTTAAGAAAGGTAGATAATTAAGAAAGATAAAAGGAGAAGAAAGGAAATAAGATAGGAAAAGATAAAGTAACGAATAAAAAAAGAAGAAAAGAAGGAAGAAAAGAACACAAATAAAATAGGAAAATGAAGAAAAGAAGAACAGAAACAAGGAAGAATGAAAAAAAGGAAGAAAATTAAAACAGGAAAGAAGAATAGGAAAAGGGGATGGAAAGAAGGAAAAGGAGAAGCAAAGAAAAGAAGAAGAAACTAGAATTGAATTGAAGAGAATTGAAGAGAAGGAGAGAGAGATAAACAAAAGTATTACATTTCAAATATTTTCAACAAGTCAAATATTTACTCAACTTCCTGACAATACACTGTTTTTATTCTCCTCCTCCTCCTCCCTTCCTCCTCCTCCTCCTCTCCTCCTCCTTCTCCTCCTCCTCCTCCTCCTCCCTCTTTACCACCGCTATTTCCCCTCTTCCTCTGGTTTCCCTTCCTTTCCCTCCTCCTCCTCCTCCTCCTCCTCCACATTCTCCTCCACTTCCTCCGCCTCCACTTTCTCATCCTTTTCATATCCTTTTCCCTCCTCCTCCTCCTCCTCCTCCTCCTCCTCTTCCTCCTCCTCCTCCTCCTCCTCCTCTCAATTATATTTCGTGGAATCAAACACTCTTCCATTTTCTCTATTTCCTTAAAGAGAGAGAGAGAGAGAGAGAGAGAGAGAGAGAGAGAGAGAGAGAGAGAGAGAGAGAGAGAGAGAGAGAAGGGGAGGAGGTACTGGATGATAAATTCCTTTCTTTATTAATTTTCACCTATGGCATACTCTCTCTCTCTCTCTCTCTCATAAAGGCGCATTTCTTCCTAAAACACAATCAAGTTCTAAATACATTATCCTCTTTCTCTCCATCCCTCCTCCTCCTCCTCCTCCTCCTCCTCCTCCTTCTCCTCCTCCTCTATTATCACAATTTCTCTTTACCTCCTCTTTATCAATTACAAAGAAATTTTCCCCGTGAAGAAATTTGTGTTGTTGTTTATGTTGAAGGTCATGGGAAGAAAGGGAATAGAAAAAAGAAAAGAAGAAAATACAGAATAAAAAAGAGAAGCTGGAAAGAAAATATGAAAAGAGGAAATGAAGAAAATACGAGATAATGAGACGAAGAGAAGAAAAAAGAAATGTAGATAGAGAGATGAGAAGAAAACGATAAAAAAAGAGGAAATGAAGAAATAAAGATAGAAATGAGATGAAAAGATACTAGAAGAAAAGGTGATGATGAGGATAAGGAAAAGATGAGTTACCAAACAGTGAAAGCGTGTTGAATTCTTAATTAATGAAAAATGAAAAAAAATGTACTTGTGGGTGGGTATGTGAAGGGCCCCTAAAATATACGATGATGATAATGATGATGAAAAAATGAATAACTAATAAATGGAAAATATTTGAATCATTGAAGAAATAATGAAAGAAAAAAATGTACTAGTGAAAAATATATATGAAGGGTTATTCCTGTCTACACTTCGCGACATTGAACTCCATCTGCCACTTCCCCGCGCAATCATTCAATCTGCCAAATTCGTCCTCAGTATATTAACATTCTGACCATTTAATTGCTTTGCCGACCTTGCGATGCTTTGAAAATCTGCGCCCAACTCATTAACACAACACAGCGGACCCAATACTGAACCCTGCCGGATCCCAACACGCCTCACGCAGCGCTGTTTGTACCGTTGTTTTGCACTCTTTGTATCCCAATGCTTGGCCACGCCCTGATCTTGTCCCGCACTTTGAGACTACATATGTGGGAGAGGAGTTTGAGGAAGAGAAGAAGAGGAATAGAAAGGGGAAAAGTAAAAGAAGAGGAATTTGAGGAAGAGAAGAAGAAAAGAGGAATAGAAAGGGGAAAAGAAGTATAAGAAGAGGAATTTGAAGAAAGAAGAAGAAAAGAGGAATAGAAAGGGGAAAAGAAGTATAAGAAGAGGAATTTGAAGAAAGAAGAAGAAAAGAGGAATAGAAAGGGGAAAAGAAGTAAAAGAAGAGGAATTTGAGGAAGAGAAGAAGAAAAGAGGAATAGAAAGGGGAAAAGTAAAAGAAGAGGAATTTGAGGAAGAGAAGAAGAAAAGAGGAATAGAAAGGGGAAAAGAAGTAAAAGAAGAGGAATTTGAGGAAAGAAGAAGAAAAGAGGAATAGAAATGGGAAAAGAAGGAAAAGAAGAGGAATTAGAGGAAGAGAAAGATAAAATAGCAGAGGAATAGCAGGAAGAGAAAGAAGAAAACGAAGAAAATGGAGGAGGAACAGGAGGAAAGAGAATAAAAAAGATGGAAGAGGAATAGGAGGAAGAAAAAGAGAAACGAAGAAAACAGTCAAACTCAGCTATGAAGAAAAGTTGGGCGGGGCCTGCGCGTGGAGTCCCTTGCCACAGCCTGCGAAACCTACCCTTGGCACACAGAATTTTTAGTACATAATTTCAGAAAGTAAATAGCTAACATATGAGAGAGAGAGAGAGAGAGAGAGAGAGAGAGAGAGAGAGAGAGAGAGAGAGAGAGAGAGAGAGAGAGAGGGGGGGAGTGAAAGAGAAAAAGGAGGAAGAGATGGAAGAAAAATAAGAAAATGGAAGAGGAACAGCAGGAAGGAGAAGGAAGAAAAGAAGAGAATGAAAGAGGAATAGGAGGAAGAGAATGTAGAAAAAAAAAGCCAGACTAATAGGAGGAAGAAAAAGAAGCAGAGAGAGAGAGAGAGAGAGAGAGAGAGAGAGAGAGAGAGAGAGAGAGAGAGAGAGATTGGGGTGAGGTGGCAACGCTGTAGGGAGCCTCGGGGGGAACCAAAACAAACGGACTTCATATTATTTGTGCTGGACTATAGGAGCGACAACAATAACAACAACAACAACAATAATGAAGAGAAAGAGGAAGAAACATATTCATACATAAATAATTACAATAACACATGCATCACACATACAAAACAGCCAAGCATACATACCAACATACATTCACACACGCATTGAAATTATTATTATTATTATTATTATTATTATTATTATTATTATTATTATCACATATGCCCAAAGATCCTGCCAAGACTTAATGACGCCGACAAGATATGCCCCCATAATACCACCTCCTCCTCCTCCTCCTCCTCCTCCCCTTCCACCCTCATCACCCCTCCCCTCCCCAGATGACACAACAACCCCCTCAGCTCCCCCCCTCTTCCTCTTTTTATTATTATTATTATTATTATTATTATTATTATTATTATTATTATTATTATTGTTCTACTTGTTTGCAATGTAGACTTTTTCCTCTTAACTATTGTCTAGATTGTTATTATTATTATTATTATTATTATTATTAGTAGTAGTAGTAGTAGTAGTAGTAGTAGAAGTAGTAGTTCAATTATACACACACACGCACACACTCACACATACATACATATAGAAAATCTCTCCATTCATTCCTGGTCACTGCTCTCTCTCTCTCTCTCTCTCTCTCTCTCTCTCTCTCTCTCTCTCTCTCTCGTCGGCACCGAACAAGAGATAAAGCGGCAGATAAGAAGATAAAAGAGAGAATTAGCGCAGAGAGGATAAGAAGACGCCGAGAGAGAGAGAGAGAGAGAGAGAGAGAGAGAGAGAGAGAGAGAGAGAGAGAGAGAGAGAGAAGCTACACAAAACCAGTTGAGTGTTACAAAACGGGACACACACACACACACACACACACACACACACACACACACACCCACACAGAGAGAGAGAGAGAGAGAGAGAGAGAGAGAGAGAGAGAGAGAGAGAGAGGAAGGTCATATGCTGGGAATGAAGGGAGGCAGGAAGGGAGGGAAAGTGTGAGAGAGGGAGGGAAGGAGAAAGGGAGGGAAAAGGGGGGAGGGGGAGGGGGATCTTAGCAGCAAGTGGGTCGCGGAGTTGCTATGTAAAGGGAGGGAGGGAGGGAGAGAGGGAGGGGAGAAAAGAGATGGAGGGAGAGAAAGGGAGGGAGGGAGGAAGGAAAGGGTGTGCAAACCATATGTTGAGGGAGAGAGTTATGCAATGAGAGAAAGTTAAGAGAGAGAGAGAGAGAGAGAGAGAGAGAGAGAGAGAGAGAGAGAGAGAGAGAGAGAGAGAGAGAGAGAGAGAGAAAGAAAATGTAGAAACAGAAGTGAAAATGGGAGAAAGGAAGAAAAAGAAGCAAAAGAAAACAGAACACTAAGACAAACGAAGGAAAAGTAAGAAAACGGCAATAAAGAAAAAAGAAAACTAGTAAAAAGAAAGAAATTAAGAAGTAATAAAAAAATAAAAAAACAATACTAATAATGATAAGAAGAAAAAGAAGAAAAAGAACAAAACAACAATAAGCTAAATAATTTCAACGATTTCACTTCTAACCTCCTCCTCCTCCTCCTCCTCTTCTTCTTCCTCCTCCTCCTCCTCTATTCTCATCTCAACAATCATTTCTGGAACTTGCTTATCACAATTCCCAGAACTTATCACTATCGCTCCTTATCTCCCTTTCTCACCAGGAATTCCATCTCTCTCTCTCTCTCTCTCTCTTGCTTGCTTGCTTGTATATTTTCTCAATTTTCTCTATTTCCTTTTTAAAATCAAGTCTAATTTCCCGTCTCTCTCTCTCTCTCTCTTTTATCAGGCGACACAGTGGCGGCAATGCGTTATCTCTCGACTAGGTGAGAGAGAGAGAGAGAGAGAGAGAGAGAGAGAGAGAGAGAGAGAGAGAATTTCCGTTTCATTTATTCATATTCCCCTTACGAAATTATATATGTAGTTTTTTTTTTTTTTTGTTTCTAAGTAATTGGTGGAGTTACATTCTCTCTCTCTCTCTCTCTCTCTGGCAAGGAAATGTGAGGTCGGTTTAAACTACATAAGAGAGAGAGAGAGAGAGAGAGAGAGAGAGAGAGAGAGAGAGAGAGAGAGAGAGAGAGAGAGAGAGAGGGGTCCAGTGAGCCAAGACAAGAACTGAAGACAAGATCAAGAACGTAAAGAAAGAAAAACATTAATGAAGAAAAATAAAAGACAAGAAGAAAAAGGAGGAGGAGGAGGAGAAGAAGAAATAAAAGAGGAAGGAAAACAAGAAGAACAGGAACAAGAAGAGGAGGGGGAAGAAGAGGAAGATGAACAAGAGGAAGAAGGATGAGGAGGAAAAGGAAGAGAAGGAAGAGAAGTAAAACAACAACAAAAACATCAATGAAGAAGAAGAAGAGGAGGAAGAAGAAGAAGAAGAAGAAGAAGAAGAAGAAGAGGAAGAGGAGGAGGAACGAGAGCAGTCACACAGGAATAAGAACAACAAGAACAAGAGAGAGAGAGAGAGAGAGAGAGAGAGAGAGAGAGAGAGAGAGAGAGAGAGCCGCGCCCCCCCATCGATGACGTCACAAGCCCCGCCCACCAAGTGTATCCCTCCGCTTGGGTTGCCACACACCACCACCATCACCACCACCACCATCACCACCACCACCACCTTCATCACCACCATCACCACCTTCATCACCATCTCTACTATCAACACCACCACTATTCCTTACATCACCATTACCATCATCACAAGTGTCATCACCACCTTCATCACCACCTTCATCACCACCATCACCTTCATCACCACCACCATCACCACCTTCATCACCACCTTCATCACCACCATCACCATCATCACCACCACCACCACCACCATCACCACCTTCATCACCTTCATCACCACCACCACCATCACTACTATCAACACCACCACTTCTCTTTTCATCATCACTACCATCATCATCATCATCATCATCATCAATTTGTGTTATATATTTTTTTTACTTGTTACGCGAGTCTGATTCTCTCTCTCTGACAGATAAATTGTTGTTACGTAAAGATGATAAATTGAGAGAGAGAGAGAGAGAGAGAGAGAGAGAGAGAGAGAGAGAGAGAGAGAGAAAGATGAAATTCAGGAAGAGAAAATAAATAAAAATAAAGGAGATAAAGAATGAATGAAACACAAAGGAAGGGACAAAAAAATAATGGAAGAGGCGGAAGCAGAAGAGGAGGAGGAGGAGGAGGAGGAAGATAGGGAGAAAGGGAAGGAAAGAAAACACGTAGTATATTGAGGAAGGCAAGGGAAGAGAGAGAGAGAGAGAGAGAGAGAGAGAGAGAGAGAGAGAGAGAGAGAGAGAGAGAGAGAGAGAGAGCGACGAAAGTGAGGACAAGGTAGAAGAGGAGGAAACTGGAGCAAAGGCAAGGACGAGTAAAGGAGAGAGAGAGAGAGAGAGAGAGAGAGAGAGAGAGAGAGAGAGAGAGAGAGAGAGAGAACATCAAACAAGTACGGAACGCTTGTAACGGATTTTCCTTAGACCGTTGGGCAGGGAGGATGGGAGGGGGGGGTATGTGTGTGTGTGTGTGTGTGTGTGTGTGTGTGTGTGCTTGGGTACTGGAATACACACACACACACACACAAACCCACACACACACACATCCATACCCCCCACCCCTCCCCTCTGCGCCCCAAACACACACACACACACACACACACACACACACACACAGCTTCCATCTTTCAGCTTTTTGCGAATAATTGATAGAAATTGATTTGAGGTCTTTTGCAAGCACAGAGAGAGAGAGAGAGAGAGAGAGAGAGAGAGAGAGAGAGAATCCCGTTTGACATTTTGAAGCAGAATTATTCATTAACTTGTGATAAATTCAACTCTCTCTCTCTCTCTCTGCGTTCAAAAATTTTCAACTCATTCATTCTTCTTCTTCTACGCTTTCTTCTTCTATTCCTTCCTTCATTCATTCATTTTTTCTTTCATTTTCTTTCCCGAATTTTCCTTTTCTCATTTTCTCTAATTCTTGGCATTTTCAACCTTTATTTTTTCTTTCCCTCTCTTCCTCCATTCATTCACTTCTTGCAGATCTTTTTGCTCCTTGCTTTCTTCTCATTTCCCCTCTTCCTATCTTCTTCCCTCTCTTCCTCCATTCATTCACTTCTTGTAGATCTTTTTGCTCCTTGCTTTCTCCTCCGTCCTCTCTTCCTATTTCCTACTTTAGGCATTTATTGATTCGTCCTTCCTTCCTTCCTTCCTTCCTATTTCTCTCATCCTCTTCTTTATATATCTTTCAGTTTTCCTTCCTCCGTCATTTCTAGTTCATGTTTTCTTCTTTTTTCCTTTCTTCTCTTAGTTTCCTACCTTCCTTCCTCTTCCAATCCTTCCTTCCTTCCTATTTCTCTCATCCTCCTCTTTACTTCTCTTTCCATTTTCCTTCCTTCGTCATATCTAGTTCTTTTTTTCCTTTTTTTTTCTTTCCTTCTCTTAGTTTCCCTTCCTTCCTCTTCCAATCCTTCCCTCCTTCTACCCTCCTTTCCGTTTTCCTTCCTCCCATCCTTCCTTCCTCTATCTTACCTCTCTTTTCTGTTTTTTCTTCCTACCTTACTTCCTTCTTCCTTTCCATCTCTTCCTTCCTTCTTCCTTTCCTCCTACACATCTTCCTTCTTCCCTCCCTCTCTCCCTCCCTTCCTTCTTCCTTTCCTCCTACACATCTTCCTTCTTCCCTCCCTCTCTCCCTCCCTTCCTTCCTTCTTCCTTCCTTCCTTCTTCCTTCCTACCTCCATCTTCCCTTCTCTTTTTACTTCCTTCATTCTTCTCTTCCTCCCTTCTTCCTTATTTCCTTCCTTTATTGTTTCTTTTCTTCTTCCTTCCTTCACTCCGTCTTCCATTCCCCTCTTCCCTTCCTTTCTTCCTTCCTCCTGCAATCTTCCTTCCTTCCCTTGTTCTTCCCTCCCTCCTTTCCTTTATTCCTTCTCTTCCCAATCTTCTTCCTTCTTCCCTCCCTTGTTCCCCTCTTTCTTTCCATTCCTTCCCTTCCTTCTTCCTTTCTTCCATTCCCTCCCTCCTCTCTTCTTCCCCTCCTCCATACCTCCCCTCCCCTCCCTCCTTCTTCCCCTCCTCCATACCTCCCCTCCCCTCCCTCCTTCTTCCCCTCCTCCATACCTCCCCTCCCCTCCCTCCTTCTTCCCCTCCTCCATACCTCCCCTCCCCTCCCTCCTTCTTCCCCTCCTCCATACCCACCCTCCTCTCCTTCCTTCTCCCCCTCTTCCATTCCCTTCCTCCCTCCCTCATTCTTCCCCTCCTCCATTCCCTCCCTCCTTCCTTCCTTCCTTCCTTCTCTCCCATTCTTCAGTTCCGGTTCCAGTAATCCCCCCCCTCCTCCCCTTTGCTGAGTCACACACACACACGCACACACACACAAGGTCCCTCACCCCGACCTCTCTCACGATTCCTTGCCGCACCTTGCCCTAAGTTTGTTTGTTTGTTTGTTTGTTTACTTTATTTCATGGGTTTTTTTTATTTCGCTTTTTTGTTTTTCGTTTTCGTTTTGATTTCTTGTTTTGTTTTCCTGTTCTTCTTTGGTCTGTTGTTTTTTTGTTTATTTTTTGTTTATTTTCGATCTTAATGTTTTATTTCGGTTTTTCTCTTCATTGTTTTCGTTTTTTTGTCTAGAAATTATTACTTTATTTTTTACGTATGAAATAATCAGACAAAAAAAAATATAAAAGATAAATAGATAAACAAACAAATGGGGAACAAGGAAAAAAATACTAGACATATTAAGAGGAGGAGGAGGAGGAGGAAGAGGAGGAAGAGGAGGAGGAGGTAAAATAAACAAGCAGGTCATACAATCAACACCTATTTTTCTCTATAAACAACTAGCATAGAAAAATAGCTATTATTTTTTATTATTATTTATTATTTTTTTTTTATTCCCCTCCTCCTCCTCCTCCTTCTCTATCTTCCTCCTCCTCCTTTACTCTTTCTCTTCCTTCTCTTCGTTCTTACCCTCCTCCTCGTTCTTACTTCTGCTTGTCAACTTTGCTCTATTCTATTCTTCCTCCTTCTCCTCTCTCTTCCTCCTCCTCGTTCTTATACTTCTGCTTGTCAACTTTGCTCTATTCTATTCTTCCTCCTCTTCTTCCTCCTTCTCCTCTCTCTTCCTCCTCCTCGTTCTTACACTTCTGCTTGACAACTTTGCTCTATTCTATTCTTCCTACTCTTCTTCCTCCTTCTCCTCTCTCTTCCTCCTCCTCGTTCTTACTTCTGCTTGTCAACTTTGCTCTATTCTATTCTTCCTCCTCTTCTTCCTCCTTCACTCTCTCTTCCTCCTCCTCGTTCTTATACTTCTGCTTGTCAACTTTGCTCTATTCTATTCTTCCTCCTCTTCTTCCTCCTTCTCCTCTCTCTTCCTCCTCCTCGTTCTTACACTTCTGCTTGTCAACTTTGCTCTATTCTATTCTTCCTCCTCTTCTTCCTCCTTCTCTCTCTTCTTCCTCTTCGTTCTTACATCTGCTGTTCAACTTTGCTCTCTCCTACTTCTCTTCCTCTTTCTTTCTCCTTATTCGTTATTTTTTTCCCCCTTACAATTTTTTTTTCATTTATTTCTCTCCACTTGTTTCTTTTCCTCTTCCTTTTCCTACTTTTTCCTTCTCGTTATCACATTTTTCCCCTCCTCTTTCTTTCTCGTTTCTCGTTCTACTTTCTCTTTCTATTTTTGTCTTCCCTTCCCTTCCTTATTTTTCCTTTACTTCCTCTTACCTACTCCCCTTTTTATCTATATTTAATCACTCCTACTCTTCCTCCTCCTCCTCTTAATTCATCATCACCTTTTCTCAATATAGTTCTTTTCTTCTCCGACTCTTCCACTTCCTCTTCCTCATTCCTTCCTACTCCTCCTCCTCCTCCTCCTCCATCCAGTCAAAGCTGGCAGGAAAGAATCATTGCAACATGGAACAGTATTCGAAAGAACTTAAAGATATTACTCATTGTCGTAATAACGTTAAGTTCTTTCGAATACTGGTGTCCTTATCCGTTTTTATCGCCCGGTTAGTGGTAACAGTAATGGTAGTTCTTTCCTCATTCCTACATAATTTCCATGCAGTTTTTCCATGCTGCATGATTCTTTTTCCTTTTCTGCCAGCTTTGACTGGAGGGATGGGGGGGATGGGGAAGGAGCCTTCGCCTTTGCTGTCCTTCATCTTCCACCTTTGATTAGATAGTGAGTGTAGCTTGTCACAAACAGCCTCGTAAGGACCACCAGGTCTGCTGTTGTTTGTTCTTCCTTTGTGTTACTTTGTGTTTCTCCTCCACCTACGCAGTTCAGACGCTAAGGAATGCGTTAGTGCGTACGTATATGCACTAGAACAATCAATAAAGGGAGAGAGGTGAGAGAAAGGGAGGGAGGGAGAGAAAGGGAGAGGGGTGAGGGAGGGAAAGGGGAGGAAGGGCGAGGCGAACAGGCGGCCACGAGGGGGGGCGGAGGGAGAAGAAAGGGAGAGGAGGGAGAAGAGGAAGAAGAAACTGGGGGTAGAAGGAAGAAAGGAAGAATGATAAGAGGGAGGGAGAGGAAAGAAGGAAGAAAATGAGAATGACAGAAGAGAGGAAGAAAGGAAGAACAGCAAAAGGGAAGAAGGGAGAATGGAAGGAGGGAGGAAGAAAAGGAGGATGGCAGAAGGAAGGAAGAAAGGGAGAGGGAAAGAAGGAAGAAAGGGAGATTCATAAAATAGGAGGAAGAGGAGAGTGATTCACGGGAGGAAGAAAGGGAGATTGATAAAAAGGGAGGAAAAAAGGGAGAATGATAGAAGGGAGGAAGAAAGGGAGAATGAAAGGAGAGAGGGAGAAAGGGAGGAGGAAGGGAGGGAGAGGAAAGAAGGCAGTGTGAAAGAAGGAAAAAGTATTAAGAATGAGAAGGAAAGGGAGAGAACAGGGAGGAAGAGGGAAGAAAAGAAGGAAGAGAAAAGAAGGGAGGATAAGGAGAAGGAGGAAAGAAGTTGAATGGGAGAGAGGAAAAGGGAGGAAGATGAAGAGGGAGGACAAGGAAGGGAGGGAGTAAAGAAAGGGAGAGAGGCAGAATATAGAAGAATGTGAAAGAGGAATGGAAGGAAAGAAGGGAGGAAAAGAGGGAGAGAAAAGGAGGAGGAAGAAAAGGGAGTTAAGGAAGTGAGGAAGGTAAGAAGATAGAAAAAGAATAGGGAAGGGAGGGATTAAAGAGAAAGAATAGGAGGAAGGGAAGGAGGGAAAAGGGGGGGGAGGATAATGAAGGAAGGGAGGTAAGGAATATTTGATGAAAGGAAAGGAATACACGAGAAGTGAAAATAATAATAATAATAATAATAATAATAATAATAATAATAATAATAATAATAATAATAATAATAATAATAATAAAAAGTGAAAATGAGTAAATTAGATTGGACTGCACTCTCTCTCTCTCTCTCTCTCTCTCTCTTTGGTAGCATGAAAGGTATGGAAAAGAATATTAGAGAAAGGAAGGAAGGAAGGAAGAGAGAAAGAAAGTAAGAAAGAAAGAAAGGAAGGAAGGAAGGAAGAGAAAGAAAGAAAGAAAGAAAGGAAGAAAGAAAGAAAGGAAGGAAGGAAGGAAGGAAGGAAGGAGGGAGGGAAAAAAATACGATAATAAGGAATCCGATAATTGTCACGCAGGCTTGAGAGAGAGAGAGAGAGAGAGAGAGAGAGAGAGAGAGAGAGAGAGAGAGAGAGAGAGAGAAGGAAAAAGTGTTAAGAATGAGAAGGAAAGGGAGAGAAGAAGGAGGAAGAAGGAAGGAAAAGAGGAAGGGAGAGAGGCAAAAGAGTGGAGGAGACGGAGAAAAGAAGTTGAATGGGAGGGAAGAAAAGGGAGGGAGATGAAGAGGGAGAAAAAAAAACAATGTAAAAAATAAAGATAATAAGATAGAAACATTAATATTATGAATGTATGAAAAGAGCAAAAAAATATAAAAACAATGATAAGAATATAAGTGAATAAAATGAATAAGCAAATGAATCAATATGTAAAGGGATGAATAACTACAAGCATGAATAAATAATGAACGAATGGAGCAATAAATGTATAAATTAATAGTATAAAATAATGAGGACGCAAACTCATTAAAACAAGTCAATTAGTGATGAATTTCCAACGTTAGGATAATAAACCATTTTCAGGGAGGGTAAGGAAGGGAGGGAGGGGGAAGAGGTTAGAGGAGGGTGGGGAGCCAGTGGGTGTGTGTGTGTGTGTGTGTGTGTGTGTGTGTGTGTGTAGGACAAGGAAGGGAGAAGAAAGGGAGAAAGGAGGATATAGAAGAATATGAAAGAGGTGTGAGAGGAAAAAGGAGGAAAATAGGAAGAAAAGGAGTTAAGGAAGTGAGGAAAGGAAGAAAATAGAGAAAGGAAAGAATAGGGAAGGGAGAGATTGAAGAGAAAGAAGAGGAGGAAGGGAAGGAGGGAAAAGGGGGGGGGGGTGATAATTAAGGATGATGGGGTGGGAGGGAGGGGGGATGGAGGGAGGTTGAGGTGGGGGTGAAGAGGGAGGGGTGAGATTGAGGTGGGGTGAGGGGGATGGGGGGGCTGAGGGGGGAGGTGAGGGGGGGAGGGGGAGGGGGGGTCCAGCATACCTCGAACAATTTTAAGTAATTTAGGATAACATTTTATTTTACACAAGAGGAAGCAGAGAAGGAAAAAAAAAGAGAAAATAAAAGAAAAACTGCAATGAAGAAAGTCCGCAAACTTATATGCAAGAGGAAAGTGGAAGTCAAAAGAGAGAGAGAGAGAGAGAGAGAGAGAGAGAGAGAGAGAGAGAGAGAGAGAGAGAGAGAGACTGTTATTACTGTAGAAATATAAGACTCTGAAAGCCCAACCCGAGGAAGATGATTTATGAGAGATGATATGAGGTTTCCAGTTGAGATTTCGAGTTAAGGATAGACCGAGGATGTTTAGTGTTGAAGAAGGTGACAGCTGAGTTTTGTTGAAGAATAGGGGATAGGTGTTTGGAAGATTGTGTCGAGCTGGGAGGTGGAGAAATTGAGTTTTTGAGGCGTTGTCCAAGTGGAAGGTGGAGAAATTGAGTTTTTGAAGCGTTGTCCAAGTGGAAGGTGGAGAAATTGAGTTTTTGAGGCGTTGTCGAAATGGAAGGTGGAGAAATTGAGTTTTTGAGGCGATGTCGAAGTGGAAAGTGGAGAAATTGAGTTTGAGGCGTTGTCCAAGTGAAGGTGGAGAAATTGAGTTTTGATGAAGGTGGAGAAATTGAGTTTTGAGGCGTTGTCCAAGTGGAAGGTGGAGAAATTGAGTTTTTGACGCGTTGTCCAAGTGGAAGGTGGAGAAATTGAGCTTTTTGAGTTTTTAAGCGTTGTCCAAGTGGGAAGGTGGAGAAATTGAGTTTTTGAAGGGAGAAATTGAGTGAGGTTAAAGAGAGAGAGAGAGAGAGAGAGAGAGAGAGAGAGAGAGAGAGAGAGAGAGAGAGAGAGATTGTTGTTCTGCAGCGTCCACCAGCCTAGAGTCTTGTAATTCCTGTTGGGAGGGTCTTGAGTTGTAAGAGTTAAGCAATGCAGAGTAGAGTCATCTGTGTACGAGTGGATAGGACAGTTTGTTTTGGGAAGATAATTAATGACCAACAGAAAAAGGAGAGGGAGATAAAATAAAGCCTTGCGGGACACCACTGTTGATAGGGGAAAAAAGAAGAAAGGGGAAGGAGAAGATTGGAGATAAAGAAAAGGGAAAGGGAGAAAAAAAGGAAGGAAAAAACAGAAGAAAAAAAGGGAGGGGAGGAGAATGGAAAAGGAATTATGGAGGAGGAGGAGGAGGAGGAGGAGGGAAAGAGAGAAGAGGGAGAGAGGGGAGAGGAAAAGGAGGAGGGGGAGTATGTCAAGGGGAGTGATTAAGATGTCAAGAAGATGAGGAGGGGAGGAGGAGGAGGAGGAAGAGGAGGAGGAGGAGTAAGTAACAAGAAGACTGGAGTAATTGCTTGAAATGGTTGAGTTGTGACTGAGGTGATTCTCTCTCTCTCTCTCTCTCTCCAAAAATGAAAATAAATAAATAAACAAATAAAGGAAAAAACTAAACGATATTGATTTTTTTTCCTACTTTTTCCCTTCATTCTTTTTTTCCCTTTTCATATCAATGTTTCTTTTTCCTCCTCCTCCTCCTCCTCCTCCTCTTCTTCCTTCTTTTCTCCTAATATATTCTCTTATCCCTCTTTCTCTCCTCCTTCTTCCGTTCCTCTCTCCCCTCTTCATTCTCCTCCTCTTCCTCTTCTCCTCCTTATCTTCCTATACTTCATCCTCTTCTTTCTTTTCTCCTTTCTCCATTTTCCCCTCCGCATCCTCCTTCCTATTCTCTCTTCTCTCCCCCGCCTCCTTCCTTTCTTTCCTCTCACCTTCCTTCATCCTCCTCCTCTTCCTCTTCTCCTCCTTATCTTCCTATACTTCATCCTCTTCTTTCTTTTCTCCTTTCTCCATTTTCCCCTCCGCATCTTTCTTTCTTTTCTCTCTACTCTCTCCCTCCTCCTCCTCCTCCTCGTTCTCCTTCTCATGTTTCCTCCGTAATAATCTTCCCGCATCTCCGTTTTCTTTGCAAATCGCGTTTTCTTTCTGGCTTAGATTTCCCATTTTCTTCATAATTACTCTTTTGAACTGTGTGTGTGTGTGTGTGTGTGTGTGTGTGTGTGTGTGTGTGTGTGTTTCATTCATAATCTTATATTCCTGTTTTTATTTGTGTCCTTTGTATTTAATTTTCCAATTCTTTTTTTTTTTTTACTTTATTACTCGTTTCCAATTTTTTTTTTTTTTAGTATTTCTTATTTTTTCATTTCATTTTTTTCTGTAAGTTAGCCTTTCTATTGTTTTTTTTTACATTTTTCTTCATATTTTCTTTCATTTTATTTATTTGTTATTCATATTATACATTAAATTAGTAATATTGGTAA
>NW_026111728.1:260000-270000 GCF_024679095.1 Eriocheir sinensis
AATGGAGAAGGAAGGAGGAGTAAATAAGAGATAGAGAATGTGAGGAGGAGGAGGAGGAGGGAAAGAAGGAAGAAACGAAAGAAGAAAATTTGAAAGGAAGGGAGTAAGGAAAGAAGGAAAGGAAGGGAAGGACGAAAGAATGGAGGAAAAAAGGGAAGGGAGAGAAAGAAAAAACTAGGGAAGAAATGAAGAAGGGAAGAAAGAAAGGAAAGAAGATAAGGAGGGGAAGGGAAAAGAAAAGAAGAGGAAGGGAAGAGAGAAGAGGAAGGAGAGGATGGAAAGAATAGTAGGAAGGATTGAAGAGAGGAAGGGATGGAGGAAAGTGAGAGAGATTGATGAAAACAAGGGAGGGAAGATTGGAGGGAAGGAAGATATGGAGGAAGGAAGGAAGGTAGAAATGATGAAGGGTTAGAGAGAATGTAAGAGAGGGATGGGCAAATATGAGGAAGGGAAGGGAGGTGGAGGATAAAGGGAAGGGAAGAAGAGGGAAGGATAGAAGTAGAGGGAATTGGAAGGGAGGGATAGGATAGAAGAAGGGGAGAGGAGGGTAGGAAAGGTATGAAGGTGAAGGTAAATGAGGGGGAAGGGGAAGGAAGGGAAGGGGAGGGAGGGGGTTAATAAAGGGACGGAGAGGGAGATGAGGGGAGAAGAGAGAAGGAGGGCCGGGGAAAGGGAGGGGAAGGGACGAGGAAGGGGAGAGAAGGTAGGTGGAGGAAAAGGAGACGACAAGGAAAAAAGGAAAGGAAGGAAGAGAATGGGAAGGAAAAAGAAGGAAAGGAAAGAGGCACAGGGAAGGAAGAAAAATGGATGGACGAGGGATGGGAAGGAAGGGGTTGACAAAGGATAGGGAAGGAAGGAAGGAGGGAGGGAAGGGAAGGAAGGAAGAGATGGAAGGAAGGAAATGAAAGAGTTGAGAAAGGATAGGGAAGGGAGGGAAGGAAGGAGGAAGGGAAGGGAAAGGAAGGGGTTGAGAAAGGATAGGGAAGGGGAGGGAAGGGAAGGGAAAGGAAGGGGTTGAGAAAGGACAGGGAAGGAGAGGGAAGGGAAGGGGAGGCAAGGGACGGGGAGGGAAGGGAAGAGAAAGTAAGGTGTTGAGAAAGGATAGGAAGGGAGGAAGGGAAAGGAAGGAGTTGAAAAGGATAGGGAAGGGGAGGGAAGGGAAGGGGAGGGAAGGGAAGGGAAAGGAAGGGGTTGAGAAAGGATAGGGAAGGGGAGGGAAGGGAAGGGAAGGGGAGGGAAGGGAAGGGAAAGGGAGGGAAGGGAAGGGAAGGGAAGGGCGGGTAATTTAGTCAAGGGATAAATCTCAGGTGTGGTTTTCAGGATAATTTGCACGTGTGGAGCCCCGACTAGGAATTAGCCAGGGTTGATCTGCTCTCTCTCTCTCTCTCTCTCTCTCTCTCTCTCTCTCTCTCTCTCTCTCTCTCTCTCTCTCTCTCTCTCTCTTATATTCTCTTTCCTTTTCAATTGATTAAACTCCTGCATTATTTTTTTTAATCATTTTCTATTAAATATAATTTCTCTCTCTCTCTCTCTCTCTCTCTCTCTCTCTCTTCATTTTCTTTTCTATTTCGTCTATTTTTATCTTTCCTTCTTTTTTTTCTAATTCCTTCTCTTTTTTCTTCCTTTTTTCTTATTTTCTTTCTCTTTTCTTATTTTCTTTCTCTTTTTTTCTCCTCTCCTCCTTTTATTATCGTTTTATCTGCTTCCTCTTTTCCTAATTCCTTCTTCTCTTCCTTATTCTATTTTGATTTCTTCTATTTTCTATCTTTTTCTCTTCCCTCTCTCATCTATTTCTCTCATTTCTCTTTTTCCATATTTTTTCTTCTCTTCCTTCTTCGTCCATTTCAATTATTCCTGTTTTCTCTTTCTCCTCTCTTTACTTTTTTTCTTTTCCCACGATTTTCTCTTTTCTCATCTTTCTTACATTTTGATTATCACCATTCTCTCTCTCTCTCTCTCTCTCTCTCTCTCTCCTATTCATCTCCCTTTCATGTCAAGTCCCTGTATTGTTTTTCTCCCTCCTTTCACACCTCCTTTCTTTCTCTCCCTTCCTCTCTCCCTCCCTCCCTCTCTTTCTCTCCCTCTCTCCTTTGGGACTAAATTCTCTCTCTAGGCGCCGAAGTAGGAAATTTGGAATCTTGGAATCGGGAATAGCCAGCCACGATTTCTCCAAGGAACGGAGGGGGGGGGAGGGGGGGAGGGAGGGAGGGAAGGAGAGAAGGGAAAAGAGGAGGATGAAAACATAGAGTTGGAGGGAAAGGATGGAAGGGAAGGAAAAAAAAGAAATTAAAACGAGAGAGAGAGAGAGAGAGAGAGAGAGAGAGAGAGAGAGAGAGAGAGAGAGAGAGAGAGAGAGAGAGAGAGAGAGAGAGAGAGAGAGAATGAAAGGAAAGTGGAGAGAAAGGGAGGGAGAGAAAAATAGCGAAAGGAGAACAGATCAAAGAGAAAAGAAAGGAGGAAGAGGAGGAGGAAGAGGAGGAGGAGGAGGAGGAGGGAAGCATGAAAGGAAAATATATAGAAACAGAATATGTCAACGAAGGGAAAAAAGGAAAACAAGAGAAGGGAGAGAAAAAAAGGAATAAGAGGAAGAGGAGGAGGACGAGGAAGGAAAAAGGAAAAAGAGGAGAGAAAGAAGAGGATCAAAGGAAGGAAGGAAAATTAAGACATAAACAAAAAGAAAACTGAAAAAAAGGAAAAGGAGAAAACAAAGAAAGGAAGGAAAAAGGAAAAATATATGAGGAAAAAGTAAAGGAAAAGGGAAGAATCGGTGAAAATAATGTGAAAATAGGGAGAAAATTAGATACAGAAAAGATATAGAAGGAGGAAGATAATGAAAAGAATGGAAAGAAAGAAAGGAAGAGAAAATAAAAAGGGAAAAGAAAAGTGAGAAGATAGAAGAGACGTTATTAAGAAAGAACGAAAAGGAAATAGAGAAGAGGAGAGAAGGTGGAGAAGGGAAAAATGATGATAAATTAGAGAAGAGAAACGGAGAAAAATGAAGAGAAAGGGAATGGGTGAGGCAAAGAAATAGGCGGAAAAGAAGAGGAGATAAAGGAGAGAATGGAAGAAGAGAAAGAGAGGAAGAAAAGGGAAGAGAATGGGTGAGGGAAAGAGTTAAGAGGAGGAGGAGGAGGAGGAGTTAGAGGAGAAGGAAAAGGTGGAGGAGGAGATAAAGAAGAGAATGGAAGAAGAGAAAGAGAGGAAGAGAGGGGAAGAGAATGAGTGGGGGAGAGTTAAGAGGAGGAGGAGGAGGAGGAGGAGGAGGAGGAGATAGAGGAGGGAACGGGAGAAGAGAAAGGAGGGAGAGGATGAAAGTGAAAGAGAACGAGTGAGGGAAAGAGTTGAGAGGAGGAGGAGGAGGAGGAGGAGGGGGAGGTGGAGGAGGAGGTGGAGGAGGAGGAGGAGGAGGAGGTGTATGTAGTGGGTGATTCAGTCACTAAACAGCTTAATGATCCGTGCACCTCCTCCTCCTCCTCCTCCTCCTCCTCTTCCTCCTCCTCCTCCTCCTCTTCTTCCTCTTTCAAATTTATCGTCGACCTCTTTCTCCTTCTCTTTCTCCACCAACATTTCCTAACTCCACCATCTCCTCCTCCTCTTCCTCTTCCTCCTCCTCCTCCTCCTCCTCCTCCTTTCTACTCTTCTTTTCTATTTTCTCTTCTCAACAACAAAAAGAAAAAAAAACAATAATAATGAAAACAATAACAACAAGTACCATAATTTTTGCAACATCAAAAGAAGAAAAAAGAAAAAGAAAAAGAACAGAAGAGAAAGAAAATAACGGAACGAAAATAAATGAAAAGAAAAACAAAAAAATAATAGGAAAAAATAGCAGGAAATTTTTTTTTAAAAACATGAAAAAGAAAAACAAAAAACAAACTAAAGAACCAAAAAAAAAGAAAAAGGAAAATAAATAGAGGAAAAAAAGAAAGGCAAAAAAAAAAAGAAAAAAAAGGAAAATGGTCGAAAGTAAAAAGTTAAACTAAAAGGAAAATAAAAAGGAGACAAAAAGTTGCGAAGAATTGCGGGTTGAGAACTTTTGTCTTGCGTAACGAGGAGGAGGAGGAGGAGGAGGAGGAGGAGGAGGAGGAGGGAGGCATGGAAAAGAATGGGAGAAACGAGAAATACATTGCTAAAAAAAAGTGTAAAATGAAAGAAAATAAAAGAAAAGAGGAGGAGGAGGAGGAGGAGGAGGAGGAGGAAGAGGAGGAGGAGGAGGAGGAGGGAGGCATGGAAAAGAATGGGAGAAACTCGAGAAATACATTGGTAAAAAAAGTGTCAAATGAAAGAAAAGAAAAAAGGAGGAGGAGGAGGAGGAGGAGGAGGGAGGGGGAGGAGGGACGCATGCAAAGAAGAGGAAAACTCGAGAAATACATTGATTAAAAAAGTGTAAAATGAAAGAAAGAAAAGAAAAAAAAGGAGGAGGAGGAGGAGGAAGAGGAGGAGGGAGGGGGAGGAGAGAGGCAGGAAAAAGAAGAGGAGGAAAACTCGAAAAATACATTGACTAAAAAAGTGTAAAATGAAAGAAAGAAAAGAAAAAAAAGGAGGAAGAGGAGGATGAGGATGAGGATGAGGAGGAGGAGAAGGAAAAAAAATTGATAGAATATGAAAAGCAGGTAAACAAGGAGGAAAAAGGAGAAGAAAGTGGTAAGGAAAGGAGGGAAAGTAAAAAGAAGAAAAACAGGAAGAGAAGAAAAAACTCACTTATTGCAATTTCCATATTCTTTAAATTTTCTTTTCTCTTTTCCTTAATTTTCTTTTTACTCCTTTTCTTCTTCACTACTACTTTTGCTTTCCTCCTCCTCCTCCTCCCTTCTTTCTTTTCCTTCAATTTCATCTCACTCCTTTTCTGCTTCTCTAATACTTTTCCTCTCCTCCTTCTCCTCCTCCTCCTCCTCCTCCTCTTCATTACCTAAGCACAGTAAATCCTCTTTCCCCTCTTTTCCTCCTCCTCCTCCTCCTCCTCCTCTTCTTCTTCCCCCTCAAAGTATAGATGCCAGAAAGTTCTCAAAGTCCCTCAATAGACGACTGAATCCGCTCCCTCGAGGCTAAAACAAGAGAGAGAGAGAGAGAGAGAGAGAGAGAGAGAGAGAGAGAGAGAGATGGGGCCGTGAGGGGAGAGAGCGAATGGAGGGAGGAAGAGATACAAGAAGGGAAGAAGAGGTAGAAACAGGGAGAGAAGGAGGGAGGAAGGAAGAAAATGATAGTGAAAAGGAGAATAAGCAAAAAAAAAAAAAAAAAAAAAAACGTGACAAGAAATGATGAAGGAGAAAATAAGAACAGAAAAGAAGAAGGGAGGGAGAAGATAAGGAAGGAGGGAGAGGAAGAGAAAAAGGGAGATTAATGGATGAGAAAGAAGGAAAGATGAGAAAAAAAGTGAAGGAGGAAAGAAGGGAAGAAAGAAGAAAAGAAGAGCAGGAATAAAAAGGGAGGAAGAAAAGCAAGGGTGAATAGGGAGGGAAGGAATGATGGAGAGGGAGAGGGAGAAGAGAAAAATAAGTAAAGGAAGGAGAGGAAAGGAAGGAAGAGAAGGAAAGAAGAGAGGAAGGGAGGGATGCAAGGAGGGAGGGAGGGAAGAAAGGAAGGGAAAAATAAGGGAGAGAATGATAGAAGGAAGGAAGAGAAGTAAAAAGATCGAAATGGAAGAGAGAAATAAAGAGAAGAAAAGGAGGAAGGAGGAGGAAGGAAGAAGAGAGAGAGATAAGAAGGAAGAGAAGGAGGAAGGAGAAGAAGGATAGAAGGAAGGAAGAAGTGAAAAGATCGAAATGAAGAGAGAACAGAGAAGGAAAAGGAGGAAGGAGAGAGGAAGGAAGAAGAGAGAGAAGAAGGAAAGGAAGGCGGGAACAGAAAGGGCGGATGGGACGGAGGAAAGGGTGTAGGGAGTGAGGGAGAGAGGAGGAGAGGGGAGGGAAGAGGAGGAGGAGGAGGAGGAAGATGGGAAAGGTTGTAGAGAGAGAATGTAAGAATCACTTTTATTTTTTGTCTTACTTTGTTTTTTATGCGATGGCTTTCTTTCTTCTTTCTCTCTCTCTCCATATCGTTCAGTTCAAAATTAAAAAAATTATATAAAAACAAAAATTGGAGAGAGAGAGAGAGAGAGAGAGAGAGAGAGAGAGAGAGAGAGAGAGAGAGAGAGAGAATATCGTTCAGTTCAAAATTACAAAAATAAAATATATATAAAAAATGAGAGAGAGAGAGAGAGAGAGAGAGAGAGAGAGAGAGAGAGAGAGAGAGAGAGAGAGAGAGAGAGAGAGAGAGAGAGAGAGAGGTTAATCTAAATAAAATGCAAAATACTGAAAGATTAACATGAAAAAGTGACGATTGAAATGTGTGTGTGTGTGTGTGTGTGTGTGTGTGTGTGTGTGTGTGTGTGTTTGTTGTCATCTTTATGGAAACAGAAAAAGGAGAAAGATAAATGATATGAAGAGAGAGAGAGAGAGAGAGAGAGAGAGAGAGAGAGAGAGAGAGAGAGAGAGAGAGAGAGAGAGAGAGAGAGAGAGAATAAACACATTAATTCTCTCTTTTATCATCTTTTCCATCGCTAAGGAGGAAAGAAGGGAGGGGAGGGGAAGGGAGGGAGGGAGGGAAGAGGAGGGGGAAGGGGAGGGGAAGAGGCACTGCGGGAAGAGATTGGAGGGAGGGAGGGGAGGGGAGGGGAAGGGAGAGGAGGGAAGGGGAGGGGAGGAAAGAAACATAGGAGAAGGGAAGAGGGAGGAGGGAGGAAAGGAGAGGGAAGGGAGGGAGGGAAGGATACACATTAGAACGAGATTGCAAGAAGGAAAGAAAGGGAGGAGGAGGAGGAGGAGGAGGAAGAAGAAGAGAAGGAGGAGGAGGAGGAGGAGGAGGAAGAAGAAGAAGAGAAGGAGGAGGAGGAGGAGGAAAAGAATCAGAGGGATGTGAAAGAGGAGGAAGAAAAGGAAATGATTGAAAGAAAGAGGAAGGGAAGGAGAAAGGAAGAAAGGGAACAAGATGAAAGATGGAAGAAAGAAAATAGAGGAGAGAGAAAGGACGTAAGACGGGAGGAAAAGGAGAGAGTAAAGAGAGAGAAAAGGATGAAAAAAGAAGAAAAATAAGGAAAAGAGGAAAAAGAAGAAAAGGAGAAAAGTAATGAGAGAAAGAAGGAAGGGAAATAAAGAAGGAAGAGAAAAAAGAGGAAGAAAAGGAGAGAAGAAAGAAAGATGACAACAAAAGTAAAGAAGAAAAGGAAGAAAAGGTATAAGGAACGAAGCAGAGAGAGAGAGAGAGAGAGAGAGAGAGAGAGAGAGAGAGAGAGAGAGAGAGAGAGAGAGAGAGAGGCATTAATGTAGTTTTAACCCTTCCTTATCCATGAGAGAGGAAGGGAGAGAAGAGGAAGGGAGAGAAGAGGAAGGGAGGAGATAAGAGGGAAAAGGGTGTAAATCATGAAAAAGAGGAGGAGGAGGAGGAGGTTAATAGTAGTAGTAATAGTAGTAGTAGTAGTAGTTGTAGTAGTAGTAGTAACAGTAGTAGTTGTAGTTGTAGTAATATAAGGAAAAAAGAAAAAAGAATAGGAAAATAGAAAAGGAAAATACAAGAAATACAAGAAATAATATATCACTAAGGCCTATTTATGTTCCCATGAGCTGAACACTGATTTTTAGCGGGAGAGAAGCCTCCATCTTGATCTACACACTGTACCGGTGACCCGTTGAGTCTTGTATTAATATTGCCAGATCACCTTCAGGCTTCCTTCATACCAACTTACATGCTCAGGGGACTCCTTCTCAATCACTCAATCAATTACAGCAGAAGAAGGTGGTGAAATCAACCCAGGAGCTGCTTTGTATAGGTCAACCGGCTTCTTGCAGACTCCCTACGTTCTTATGATCTCAAGAAGGAAACAAAGTAAGAAAGAAAACAGCAACAAAAAAATAAGAAAAGAAATGAAGAATAAAAGAGGAAGAAAATGATACACAAAAAAACGAGAATAAAAAAATGATACACAAAAAAGAAAGAAAAAACAAGAGAATTAAGACTGAAAAAGAACAAGAGGAGGAGAAAGAAGAAGAAGAAGAAAAAATAAGAAATAAGAAGAAAAAAACAAGAGAATGGAGACAAAAAAGAACAAGAAGAGAAAGAAGAAAAAGAACAAGAAAGAAAAAAAAGAGAATTGACTGAAAAAAAAAGAACAGGAGAAAGAAGAAGAAGAAGAACACAAAAAAACAAGATAATTCAGACCAAAAAAAAAAAAAGAAGGAGAAAGAATAAAATAATAACAAAAAGAAAAATTAGACGAGCAAGAATAAGAAGAATAAATTAAATCAGTGTTTGCATTCAATTAACAATTACTTTTATTTTCTATTTTGTTTACTTTCACAACTTTTGCTTTAATGACTTGACGCGTGAGGCATCTGTGTGTGTGTGTGTGTGTGTGTGTGTGTGTGTGTGTGTGTGTGTGTGTGTGCGTAGCTGTCAGTGGTGTGTATTTGCGTGTGGCCAGGTACCGACACACACACACACACACACACACACACACACACACACACACCTGTACATACTGACACATAAAAATCGCTTAACACCTCTCTCTCTCTCTCTCTCTCTGACAAGTAAATAAAAGATGTTAAATAAGAAAATAATGTAAAGTAAATAGTAGGAAATTAGTTAAAAGTGAAATCATTGTCAGATAAGAGAAAAAAATATAAGAAAGAATTGATTAAAAAGTTGAGAAAAAATAAGAGAAATAATAAAATCAATAAATGAAATAAATAATGAATAGGTAAATAGAAGAAAGTTAGTACGTCTGTTTGTCTGCTTGTGTTAAAAATAAAAAAAATAAAAAAAATATGACGGAAAAATAATAATAATAAGAAATAAATAAATAACAAACAGGTAAATGAAAAAATGTATTACGTCTGTGTTTGCTTGTGTGTGTGTGTGTGTGTGTGTGTGTGTGTGTGTGTGTGTGTGTGTGTGTGTGTGTGTGTGTCGACAGGAAACACTAATTCAGACAAACAGACAAACACTGAGGAAAAGGTTTATAATGAAGGTGGTTAAGGAACGTAAATTGTCACTCTTCATCTTAAAGGAAAGTGAAAGGCGAGAAATACTGTGCCTTCTCCTCCTCCTCCTCTTCCTCTTCCTCCTCCTCCTCCCCCTCAGGAAGACGTTTATCTCCTCTGCTCTACTTCATGCGCTGCCCACCCCCTTCTAACTCCCCCCCCCCACTCTCTCTCTCTCTCTCTCTCTCTCACTCTCTCTCTCCAAACAAGAAGAAACAAACATACATATATACATATACACATAAATACATACATACAGGCTCTCCTTGCCTCTGTGCTCATCTTCGTCTCCATCAATTGAGCATGAAGGACATACCTGAGAAAGAGAGAAAAAAACAACAATGAGAAAAAAAAGTAAATGAAAGAATAATATAAATAATCCTACGTAATAAAATAATATATTGTAAATGAAAGTCATAAATTTGGGTGGTTGCGGGAATTGGTCAACTTCTTAAGAGGTTCGGAGTTTTGTATCGTCTTCGTCGGTTCTTTTCCCCGCACAGTTGCTGTCCATATACAGGGGCCTTGTCCGCCCTCGTATGGAGCATGCATCTCACGTGTTGGGGGCTCCACGCACACAACAACTCCCCTCCTCTTACTGGCAGTCTTCTACCTCTTAAATTCCGCCGCAATGTTGCTTCTCTTTCTATCTTCTATTTTCATGGTGACTGCTCTTTTGAACTTGCTAACTGCATGCCTCCCCCCCTCCCGTGGCACCACTGCACTCGACTTTTTACTCTAGTTCATCCCTTTACTGTCCAAATTCCTTATGCAAGAGTTAGCGAGCATTTTCATTCCTTCATCCCTATCACAAGTAAACTCTGGAACAGCCATCCTTCCTCTGTATTTCCTCTTGCCTACGACTTCAAATTTTTCAAGAACAATGTAGCAAGACACCTCCGCAAGTCAAATCCAATTAGATTTATTAATTTGGATATACTTGCACTTTTCGGTTTTTGGGAGCAGCGACATTGCAGCCTTTT
>NW_026111728.1:277500-280000 GCF_024679095.1 Eriocheir sinensis
ATCTTCTTCCTTCCTCCACTTCCCCTCCTCCTCTTTCCTCTTCCCCTCTTCCCCTCTCCTCCTCTCCCCTCTTCCCATCCACTCATGTTCCTCCTTACTCACACCCTTCCCTTCCCCTTTCCCTTTTCCCCTCCCCCTTCCCTTTCACTCCCCTTCCTTCCCTTCCTCCCGCTCCCCCTGCGACCATCGAACCATCTCCCTCCCACCTGTGTTTAGCGCCCAAAGGTTACTCTTTGTGTGATCACCTGCCCAGGTAGAGAGAGAGAGAGAGAGAGAGAGAGAGAGAGAGAGAGAGAGAGAGAGAGAGAGAGAGAGAGTGAGAGAGAGGGGGGTAGGGGAACATTTGTGTGTGTGTGTGTGTGTGTGTGTGTGTGTGTGTGTGTGTGTGTGTGTGTGTGTGTGTGTGTGTGTGTGTAAGTGACAATTTGATATACTTTTACCTGTGATTTTTTGTGTCTGTCTGTCTGTCTGTTTGTCTGTTTGACTCTTTGTCTCTTTCTTTCAATTTCTGTTTTTTCTTCAAATTTTCTTTCTTTTTCTTTTTCTTTTTTTTCTCCTTATTTTTCAACCCTCATTTTCTCTGTCTGTTTTTCACTATTCATTTTCTTCTCTCTCTCTCTCTCTCTCTCTCTCAAATATTTACGTGTATAGAAACGAAGAAATAAAAAGCAGATAGATAGAGAGAGAGAGAGAGAGAGAGAGAGAGAGAGAGAGAGAGAGAGAGAGAGAGAGAGAGAGAGAGAGAGAGAGAGAGAGCATCATTACGAGTGGCACCTGCTTAGCTCGTGCCACTAACACCTGCCCTTCCCGTATTGGTCAGCTCTCTCTCTCTCTCTCTCTCTCTGAAGGTCTCTTTGTGTCATTGACTTTGCTTTTATTTATCTATTTTTATCTTTTTTTATCTATACTTATCTATCTATCCATCTATCTATCTATCTATCTATCAATCTATCTGTCTGTCTGTCTGTCTGTCTGTCAATCTATCTGTCTATATGTCTGTCTGTCTGTCTATCTATCTATCAATCTATTTATCAAGCTATCTATCTATTGTTTAGCTCTTTGTTCTCAACACGTAAATATTTTAAAGAAAGGGAAAGATAAAATATTGAGAGAGAAAAAAACAATGAGAGAAAGAGAAATACAAATGAAAAGAAACATAAAGAAAGAGAAAGAAAGAGAGAGAGAAGAGAAGAACAGAGAGGAAGAGACTAGCAGAAATAGACAGACAGACAGAGAGACACAAAGTTGGAGAGAGAAATATATCAAATTGACACTAAAACTCTCTCTCTCTCTCTCTCTCTCTAATGTTTTTTTTATCTCTAGGAACAACATTAGCCCTATACTTCCTCTCTCTCTCTCTCTCTCTCTCTCTCTCTCTCTCTCTCTCTCTCTCTCTCTCTCTCTCTCTCTCTCTCTCTCTCTCTCTCTCTCTCTCTCTCTCTCTCTCTCTCGAGCATCACAACTCTCTCACCTTCACCCTCCTCCTCCTCCTCCTCCGCCGCCTCCTCCTCCTCCCCCTCCTCCTCCGCCTCCCCCCATATTGGATACTTACTCCCACCGGCCCTCGGGACTCGTCCTTTGCACCTGCCTGGGAGGAGGAGGAGGAGGAGGAGGAGGAGGAGGAGGTAGGGAATGGAGATTGGCATAGGGAAAGGAAGGATTGGAGGCGATGGACAGAGGAGGAGGAGGAGGAGGAGGAGGAGGAGGAAGTAGAAAGGGTGAATAGATAGATGAGTTGATAAAAAAAACAAGGATTAAAGTCATAGGAAGAAAGAGTTTAAATTGGAAGTAAAAAACAGATAGACAGGAAGATAGAAGGAGGAGGAGGAGGAGGAGGAGGAGGAGGAGGAGGAGGAGGAGGAGGAAGAACATGTTGCGATTTCAGGAAGTGTCGAAATGGAGAGAAATGAGGAAAGAAACGGAGGAATAAGAGAAAGAAAAATATTAAAGAGAAAAGTGTAGAAGAAGAGATAGAAAGAGAAGAAAATAGGGAGACAGAAGGAAGAGAAAGAAAGGGATAAAGACAAGTGCATGAAGAAACAAAAACACCAAAAAGACAAAAAAGAAAAACAGAAAAGAAAGCAAGAAAACAAAGAAAATGAAATAGTTAGATAGAAGACAATGAAGAAAAAAGAAGAAAGGATAAAAAAACAGAAAAAGTGATAAAAAGGAGAAAGTAAAAGAAAAAAGAAAAAAATAATTAAGAAAATGAAAAAAAATACACGAATGAAAGAAAAATAAATAAAAACAAAGAAAAAAATAACATGTAGGAAAATTTGTATAAGAAAAACAAACAAACAAACATTATCAAGGATGCTGTGTGTGTGTGTGTGTGTGTGTCCACACGCACATCACCTGCGCCCGCCCCTCACCTGTCCCTTTTTTTGAGTGTATGTGTGTGTGTGTGTGTGTGTGTGTGTGTGTGTGTGTGTGTGTGTGTGTGTGTGTGTGTGTGTGTGTGTGTGTGTGTGTGTGTGTGTGTGTGTGTGTGTGTGTCTAT
>NW_026111728.1:285000-320000 GCF_024679095.1 Eriocheir sinensis
AGAGAGAGAGAGAGAGAGAGAGAGAGAGAGAGAGAGAGAGAGAGAGAGAGAGAGAGAGAGAGAGAGAGAGAGAGAGAGAGAGAGAGAGAGAGAGAGAGAGAAAGAGAGAGAGAGGGGGGGGGGAGGAACAAATTGAGAAAAAGGCATAGATTTCTCTTCTCTCTCTCTCTCTCAGGGACGGCACGCGACTGATAAAATCGTACTTATTTGTGTGTGTGTGAGAGAGAGAGAGAGAGAGAGAGAGAGAGAGAGAGAGAGAGAGAGAGAGAGAGAGAGAGAGAGAGAGAGAGAGAGAGAGAGAGAGAGAATTGACAACATTGTTTTTCTTTCTTCTTTTCTCTCTTCTCTCCTCAAATCACACACTATATCGTCTGACTTCCGGTGATGTCACGCAAATTGTGTGAGAGAGAGAGAGAGAGAGAGAGAGAGAGAGAGAGAGAGAGAGAGAGAGAGAGAGAGAGAGAGAGAGAGAGAGAGAGAGAGAGAGAGAGAGAGAGAGAGAGAGAGAGAGAGAGAGACCATTTGCCACTACATAATCAAGCCTCGGCGTAAAATGGTTTGTGGTTGGTTACTGTCAGGCAGCGGTGAGTTACGTGCGTGCGTGCGTGCGTGCGTGCGTGCGTGTGTGTGTGTGTGTGTGTGTGTGTGTGTGTGTGTGTGTTTCCCACTTCCACACACACACACACACACACACACAAAAACACACACACACACACACACACACACACACACACACACACACACACACACACACACACACACACACACACACATACTGAATTTCCGAGTTCACGTGTATGTATATATGTGTATTTGGGTATGTATGTATTTATGTATGTATGTATGTATGTATGTATGAAACGAATCATTAGTGTACATAAAGTCTGTGTGTGTGTGTGTGTGTGTGTGTGTGTGTGTTAACTCTATACTCACACCCTTGTACCTACATATGTACGTATAATCACATGTGCATTTCTCAGTTTGTATGTGTGTGTGTATCTATCTGTGTGTGCGTGTGTGTGTGTGCGTGGAGTCAGTGGTCACCTGCCGGGCCAGACTCACCTGTAATCAAGGGTAATACCGGCAGGTGACTCAAGGGGGGTGGGGTGGGGGGAGTCTGAGTCACCTGAGAGATTGGCCAGGTAAGAAGGATTGAAAGGGAAGGGAAGGGAAGAGGGGAGAGGGGAGGAAGAGAAAAGGGGAAGAGGGTGGTATAGGGAGGGAAAAGATAGGAAGTAGGTGAGAATGAAGGGAAGAGAGGCGGGGAAAAATGGGTGAAGTGAAGGGAGGGGAAGAGGGAAGAGGGGAGGAAGAAGAGAAAGGGAAGAAAGGTGGAGGAAGAGGGGAGGAAGAAGAGAAAGGGAAGAAAGGTGGAGGAAGAGGGGAGGAAGAAGAGAAAGGGAAGAAAGGTGGAGGAAGAGGGGAGGAGAACATTGCAGAGGTAGGAAGGAAGGCAAGATGAGGAAGGGAAGAGAGGGAAGTAGGGAGAAGAGAAGAGAGAGGAAGAGGTAAAGGGTGAAGGAAGAGGGTGGAATAGAAGAAAGGGAACAAAAGAAGATAGGGAGATTGGGAAAGGTTTGCAAGGTTAGGTTAGGTTAGAGGTTATGTTAGAGTAATATTAGGTTAGGCAAGGTTAGGTTAGGTTACGTTAGGCAAGGTTAGGTTACGTTAGGTTAGTAAGGTTAGGTTAGGTTAGGCAAGGTTAGGTTAGGTTAGGTAAGGTTAGGTAAGGTTAGTTTAGGCAAGGTTAGGTTGGTAAGGTTAGGTTAGGCAAGGTTAGGTTAGGTAAGGTTAGGTAAGGTTAGTTTAGGCAAGGTTAGGTTGGTAAGGTTAGGTTAGGTTAGGTTAGGCAAGGTTAGGTTAGGTTACATTAGGTTAGGTTAGGTTAGGTTAGGTTAGGTTAGGCAAGGTTAGGTTAGGCAAGGTTAGGCAAGGTTAGGTTAGTAAGGTTAGGTTAGGTTAGGTAAGGTAAGGTTAGGTTAGTTTAGGAAAGGTTAGCAAGGTTAGGTTAGGTTAGGTTAGTTAGTTTAGTGGTTAGCAAGGTTAGGTTAGGTTAGTTATGTTAGGTAAGGTAAGGTTAGGTTAGTTTAGGAAAGGTTAGCAAGGTTAGGTTAGGTTAGTAATGTTAGGTAAGGTAAGGTTAGGTTAGGTTAGGCTAGGTTAGGAAAGGTTAGATTAAGGGATGAGGGAAGAGGGGAGAAAGAGAGGGGAAGAAGGGGAGAAGTGAAGAGAATGAAAGATGTCAAGGGTAAGAGATGGAAAAAAGGGGGTAAAGGGAAGGGAAGGGAGAAGGGAAATGGAAAAAAAAAAAGAGGAGAAAGAAGGGAGGAAGGGATAGGAAGGGATGAGGGAAGAGGGGAGGAAGAGAAAGGGATGAAAATGGAGGAGAAGAATTGAGGGAGAAGATTAGGAAGATAAGGAAAGGTTAAATTTATGATAAACGAATAAAAAAAAGGGAGATTGGGAGCAACAAAGAAAAAAAAGGCAAAGATTAGAAAATAAGACAAGATTCGATAAGAGGTAAAGATTAGAAGATAAGTACACGGGCTTGTAAAGGGAAGAGAAAAAGAGGGAAGAAAAGGAAGAGGAAGAGAGGGGAGGGGAAAAAATAGTAAAAACAAGGAATGAGCGATAACATGGGACGAATGAGGGAGATAAGAAAGAATAAAAGATAATAATGAGCAAAGAATTGAGAGAAATACGAAGATCAGAATGAAAGAAAAGGAGAAAAAAAAACAAAGTATGAAAAAAAAAGAAAATGTTGCAAAAAATAATTAGAAAAACACTGATAAAAGAAGATAGAGATAAACATGAACAACAACAACAAAAAAGAGACGAAGATGAGAGAAAGATATCGAGAAAATTTGATAAAGAAGCGAATATAGTCAAAGAGAGAAGAGGAAAGAGACAAAGAAAAAAAAAAGATATTAGCACAGGTGAGAGAGAGAGAGAGAGAGAGAGAGAGAGAGAGAGAGAGAGAGAGAGAGAGAGAGAGAGAGAGAGAGAGAGAGAGAGAGAGAGAGAGAGAGAGAGAGAGAGAGAGAGAGAGAGAGAGAGAGAGAGAGAGAGAGAGAGAGAGAGAGGTCGTAACTCACACAAACACAGGTGGTCGCAGGTAAGGGAAACTAATTACCCATGAAATAAAATAATTACCGGGGAAAAAATCAGGTAAAGGCAAAAAAAGAAAAGAGAAACAAGCAAACTAAAATATTAGTCTTATTATTATTATCATATATTTTCTTCTTTCTTATTTTCTTGTACATGTTTTTTTTAATTATTATTTTTCCTTATAATATATTGTAATTTCAATGTTCCCTTTTTGGTAACTAACTACTAACAGGAAGCATACCCCCGAGGGCGCGTCGCTTCACTCACTCGTCGTCTATTCTCCCGGCGGTACCCCCGAGCAAGGTCCACGCAGCTGCCCCGTCCATCCCAAGTCCCTCCCGGCAGGATCGATCAACTTACCCCAGTCATGAGTTACGTGGGCGTCCCCTTGGTCTCCTCCACCCAGGGTTGTCTCGTACAAACAACCCGGGAGGAGCGCCACGTGCCCATATAGCCGGAGTTGGCGTTCACGGACTAAGCTGTAACAGGCCTCGATTCAGTGTCACGGGGTAGTCGCTGGTTCGACACGAAGGGCCAGTCTCACAGTCCAATACAGCAAGTTTGTAAGCTCCCCAACCAAACACAAAATACCGCTAAAATTCCTTGTATAGTGTTTGGGATTGATGTAAAAAGGATGAAATTTTAGCAGACCACACAGGAAGTCGCTTTAGTCTTTGATGTTGACTAGAAAAAACGGATTATTATGGAGAATATTGTTTGGTTTGGGCGCTGACAATGACTCTGTGTTAGACCAGTGATGCCCCGTGACCCTGCGAAGGCATTTGGCACCGAAGACATCGACACGCCTCTCCATGTCTGTTCAGCGTCCATGGGCCAGGTTAACAGTCCAATACACTACGTTTGTAAGCTTCCCAACCAGACACAAAAGACGACGAAAACTCCTTGTAGCCCCAGTGTTTGGCGTTGATATAAAAAGGAGAAGGAAATTTTAGGAAACCACACAGGGAATCTCTTTATTAGTATCTGGTATTGAGTAAAATAACGGATCACTGTGGAGAATATAATTTGTTTTGGGCGCTTACAATGACACGGTGTTGGACTGTCGAACTGGCCACATGTCTCACAGCCACACAGTAAGACAGGGAGCACAAGCGACTTAAGAGATTCGAATCTTTGCTCGGTATTCTCAGATGCTTCCACCCCTCACACCAACCATTTCCAAAGTCCAAAAAGGAGGTTAATCGAGTTCTAATGAGTGTTCTTTTAGGTTCACGGCACAGAATAAGGCTCAGACTACCACCAGGGTCATAACTGAGTGTTCTTTTAGGTTCACGGTACAGAATAAGGCTCAGACTACCACCAGGGTCATAAATGAGTGTTCTTTTAGGTTCACGGTACAGAAGAAGGGTCAGACTACCACCAGGGTCATAAAACTACTTCTGGAAATACCCCAGACTCATAGGAAAGTCTTGTCAAATAGGTGAACTTTGGCGACGAAATGTTTTAAAATACGACCCTTATACTCGTATTGAACAAGTCCACAACGCCGAGGGCCAGGCCAATCGGTCGAGTGACTTCCTGGCGAGACCCACCACTGTTATGCACTACACTAGCAAGACATGTGAAGCTTTTGGTGACCTGGACGTCCTCACCACAGGCATGGACGGAACTGTGTCACCCGGCAAGGCTCCAAACGACTGGACCTTGCCGCGGCCCAGGAGACCTTCAGGCCAGCACTTGGGGCCAGTTTCACAGTTCCCCATGATGGGTTAGTAAGCTCCCAAACCAATACCAGAGCCTTCGAAATTTCCTTGTATAGTGTCTGGTGTTTATACTTAAGTTCACAAATTTGATGAAACTATACAGGAAAAGTCTTGTGTATTTAGTGTGGCATCGAAGACCTCACCGTTTTGGATTGTATGGGATTCTATAGTTTGGTTCGGGCTGTTACGAAGACACTGTGTTGGACTGTGAAATCGGTTCTTTGACAGCCATCACCAGGACACACACACACACACACACACACACACACACACACACACACACACAGGAAAGACACGTGTAAGGGACCTACAGTTAATTAATCAGCCGTGGCGCAGGTGTACATGTCGCCAGGTAACACACACAGGTACACACACACACACATTTCCATACTCTCACCTGTAGAAAAAAAGAGAAGAAAGGAATAATAATTAATCCTTTATAAGCTTCCCTTAATTATGGGTATACATTTTTTTTCCATTTATCATGATTTTTAACCCTTTTTTTACCTTCTTTTTCATAATTACGGACACAGGTGTGGATTTATGGCTTATGGCCCCTCTCACACCTGCCTGGGGGGGACAGGGAGGAGGGGGAAGAGAGGAGAGGAAAGGGGAGGAGAGGAAAGGGAGAGAACATCAGATCTTTATAATAGGCAGTATCCGGTGTGAAGGGAAGGGAGAGGAAGGGAGATGAAGAGAGAGGAAGAGAAAGGAGGGGAAGGAAGGAAAAGGAGAAGGAGGAAAGGAAGGAAAGGAAGGAGAGGAAGGAAGGAAGGAAGAGCAGATGAAGGAAAGGGTAGGAAGGGTAGGATGCTAAGGAGGCAATGATAAGGGTGGAAGGAAGGAAAGGAGGGACATAAAGGAAAGAAAGGGAGAGAAAGTCAGGGAAGCTAAAGAAGGGAAGTTGAAGGAGAGAAAGGATGGAATAGTGAAAACGGAAGGGAAAAGGAATGGAGAGGGTAACGGGGGAAAGGGAAGGTGGAAAGAAAGTAGAGGAGGAAAGGGAAGGTATGGAGAGGATGGAATAAAAGGGAAGAGGAAGGAAGAAAGGAAAAGAGAACGGAAGAGAGGGAAGAGAAGAGACGGAAAAGGAAGGGAGAAAGAGAGGGGGAAAAGAAGGAAGAAAAAGGAAGAGAGGAAAGGAAGGGGGAGGAGGAGAATGAAGGGGAAGGGAGGAAATGGAAGGGTAGGGAAGGGAAATGAAGGGGATGGGAAGGAAGGGGAGTAATACTGTTGTGTGTGTGTGTGTGTGTGTGTGTGTGTGTGTGTGTGTGTGTGTGTGTGTGTGTGTGTGTGTGTGTGTGTGTTATCGATAATTATTAGTTTTGATGAGCAGATTTTATTTATTTTTCTTATTTTTCTCGTTTTATTTCTCTTTATCTATTTATTCATTATTTATTGTTTGTTTGTTTGTGTGTTATCGATAACTGCTTCTTATGAGCTATTAGTATTTCGATTTTTTTCTTCATATTTTCTTATTTTATTAATTCTAACTTTCTTTCCCTTTTCTTTTCCCTTCTTTTCTTTCCGCCTTTTTCTTTCTCCTTTCCTCCCTTTCTTTTTCCAGCCTGCCTCTCTCTCTCTCTCCATCCTTCCTTCCTTCCTTCCTTCCTTCCTCCGCCCCTCCCTGTCTCCTTTACTTCCTCTCATCTTCTCTCCACTTCCTCTTACCTCTCTCTCTCTCTCTCTCTCTCTCTCTCTCTCATTAAGGAACCTCTTCTCTCTACACGCAAACCTAGTATTTTTTTTTTGGCTGTTGTTGTTGTTGTTGTTGTTGTTGTTGTTGTTGTTGTTGTTATCAGTCATTATAATTATGCTCCTGTTTGACTATCTATCTATCTATCTATCTACCTATTTATCTATCTATTTATCTATCTATCTATCGCTATCTATATCTATCATTGTCTCATTTATATTCCTTTCTATGTCTATTTATCTATCTATCTCCATTTATCTATCTCCATTTGTCTATCTATCTAGCTGTGTTTTTTTTTTTTTAGTGTCATTTTTCAAGTTATTTCATTTTCATTTTCATTACGTTTTCAAATCATTTCATTTTCATTACTTCATTTTTCTTTGTATTTCCAGGAGTAAACCTTTTCTCTATAACACACACACACACACACACACACACACACACACACACACACACACACACACACACACACACCTTACCTGGCTAATATTTCTACCTGGCGAACGCAAAGGTAAGGTGAGTGATTAATTAACAGGTGTGAGAGAGAGAGAGAGAGAGAGAGAGAGAGAGAGAGAGAGAGAGAGAGAGAGAGAGAGAGAGAGAGAGAGAGAGAGAGAGAGATCTATCCAAATTTAACACTGCTCCACGTTCCTTCTGTCTCTCCGTCCCTCCTTCTCTCCCTTCCCTCCCTCCCTCCCGTCCTTCCTTACCTCCTACCTAACTTACCTCCCAATTACCTTCCTATGTGACCATTTACCTATTCCCCCACCCCCTTTCCCTTCCTCCCCCTTCCTTTCCTCTCTCCTCTTCCTTCCTCTTATATCACTCCCTTCCTTCCCTTTCCTCTCCTTCCTCACCTCCTCCCTCTGTTCAAGGCATCCGTGTGTGTGTGTGTGTGTGTGTGTGTGTGTGTGTGTGTGACAATACGATCATGTTGACAGGTCGTGTGTGTGTGTGCGTGTGTGTGTGCGTGTGGGTGGAGGAGGAGGAGGAGGAGGAGAGAAAATAAAGGAAGGTTAAGGGGAAATGAAGGAGGGGAAGAGGGAGGAAGGGGAGGAAGGGGAGGGAAGAGGGAAAAATGGAGGAAGGGAGGAGGAATAAAAGAAGGGTTGAGGAAGGAGAGAGAGAGAGAGAGAGAGAGAGAGAGAGAGAGAGAGAGAGAGAGAGAGAGAGAGAGAGAGAGAGAGAGAGAGAGAGAGAGAGAGAGAGAACTAAAAGAAACAAAAAAACTAGAAAAGAAGAAAAAGCAAAGAAAGAAGAAAATAGATCAAAACAGAAAGAATTGAATGACGAAATAAAATAGAAAGAAAGAAAAGGAAGAAAGGAAGAAGAAAGACAAACAACGAATGAGAAAACAATAAAAAACAAAGAAATAAAGACAAAAAGTAGAGAAAACAGACAAAATAAAGACATAATAAGAGAGAGAAAAGGAGAATAAGGAGCAATAAAGGAGGAGAAGGAGAAAGAAGAGGGGAGGAGGAGGGAAGAAGGGGCAACATAAAGAGGGGAGGAGAGGAAGAAGAGGAGGAGGAAGAGGGGAAGAGAAGAGACTAATCCCCTTCCCTTTGTTTGCGTAAATGGAATGGAAGGAAGAAGAGGGGAGGAGGAGGAGGAGGAGGAGGAGGAGGAGGAAGATAAACCCCCCCATTGTTTTTCCCTATAACACCTCCCCTAAGAAATCTTATTAGGGGTCATGGTCGAGCCCCTCCTCTCTCTCTCTCTCTCTTCTCTCTTCTCTCTCTCTCTCTCTCAGTGTCTAATTCTGCTGCGTCTCTAATCTGCATACGAGACCCATACGAGAGAGAGAGAGAGAGAATAAGAACAGGAAACACACCATTCTCTTTCATTAGTTTCTCTCTCTCTAATCCCCAGAACGACACTTAAGAGGAAGACAGATAGGCACGCACGCACGCACACACACACACACACACACACACACACAGACAAAAAATATACACAAAAAAACTATTTCTTAATTTTGCACCGAGATGAAAGTGTGTGTGTGTGTGTGTGTGTGTGTGTGTGTGTGTGTGTGTGTGTGTTTCACATTTTAGGCAACACGAAACTAGGTAAGTCTTAATTGAACCGAGAGAGAGAGAGAGAGAGAGAGAGAGAGAGGAGGTTGTTATGCTGGTTATGTTATTTTTCCAGTATAGGAAGAAGAAGAAGAGGAGGAGGAGGATGAGGAGGAGGAGGAGGAGGAGGAGGAGGAGGAGAAATTAGAAAAGAAGGGAGAGAAGAGGGGGAAGAGGAGAAACAGAGGTAAGGAAAAAGGAAAAAGAAGAAAGGAATGAACGAATAAATAATAATAAGGAGACTGAGAAGGAGAAGAAGAAGAAGAAGAAGAAGAAGAAGAAGAAGAAGAAGAAGAATTGAACGGAAAGTGTAAAGTGAAATAGAATGAAGAAGGATGGAGAGGAAAATACTGGAAGAGAAGAAAGGGGAAGAGAAGGGAAGAGGAAAGAAAAGGAAAATGGGAAGGGAAAAAAATATACGAAGGAGGAAGAGGAGGAAGAAAAGGAGGAGGAGGAAGAAAAAGAAAAATATAGTTGAGGGAGTAAGAGAGAGATTGAGATAGATAGATAGAGATGGGTAGATAGATAGATAGAGATTAAGTAAGAGAACAATGGAAGATAGAAAGGGGAGATAAATATAGATGGGGAGATAGAAGATGGAGATAATGAGATAGATTTATTATTATTATTTTCTTCTTTTTCTTCTTTGTTTATCATTATTTTCACCTTATTCCTTCTTTTATTCCTGTCCTGTTTTTTATTTTCTTTATTTCTTTTTCTCTTTTAACGTATTTTTTTTCTTATCGTGTTTTTTAATATTTGTTTTTGTCGTTAATTAATTGATCTTTTTTCATATTTTCTTCTTTTCCATCGATGTTTTCCCTTTTTCTTCCTTTTCCTTTTTTCTGTTCTTCTTCCTCCTCTCTTATTTCCACGCCTCTTCCTCCTCCTCTTCCTCCTCCTCCTCCTCCTCTTCATTCAACCCTTCGTATAACCCTTTCCTCCTCCCTCGTTTCTTCGTTTGTATTTAACATATTTTTCTTAGTTTCTTCTTTTACTTCCACTCAATTCTTTCCTCCTCCTCCTTCTCCTCCTCTTTTATTTTTTCGCTTTCCCTTAATTTCCCTTCGTTTCTACTTTTCTCGTTAATTTATTTTCTCTCCTAATCCTTTCCTCCTCTTCCTCCTCCTTTATTTTTCGCTTTTCCTTTATTTAGTATCTTGTTTCTTCTTCCTCTTTCGTTAGTCTATTTAATCCTCCTCCTCTTCTTTAATTATTTTTTTTTCCTTTGTATCATTTCTACTTTTTTTTTCGTCTTTCATCCTTTTCTTCTCTTCTTTCTTCCTTCTTTTTTCTTTTTCCTTCATTTTATCTATTATTTCTTCTTCCTTTACACCATTTTCTTCCTCCTCCTCCTCCTCCTCTTCCTTTCCATATCCCTACTACTTCTTCACTTTCTATTCCTCCTTCTCCTTTTCCTCCCTTAATTCTCGTTTTTCCTTCACCTCATCATTCTTTTCTTCTGCTTTAATATTTTCCTCCTCTTCCTTTCCTCCTCCTCCTCCTCTTCTTCCTTTCCATATCCCTACTACTTCTTCACTTTCTATTTCTCCTTCTCCTTTTCCTTCCATAATTCTCGTTTTTCCTTCACCTAATCTCTGTTTTTCTTCTGCTTTAATATTTTCCTCCTCTTCCTCTTCTTCTTCCTCCTCCTCCTCGAAACATGACAGGTAAACACACACACACACTGACACACCTATTGCCCTTGTTGATCACTGCACCTGCGCGGCACTCATTAGCTCATTCTTCTCACCTGTAATTAAAAGGAAAGGTAACTGGCGTCTTCTCATTAGCGGGAAGAGTAACATTAGCTGTCTTACCTTGATATAATTAGTGATGTTGAGATGTTAAGGTGAAAAATGTTTGTTTGTCTTGATTTTTTTTGTTTCTTTGTTTGTTATTGTTATTATTATTATTATTATTATTATTATTTTTAGTGGTTGTTGTTATTGTTATTGATGTTTATAATTGTCTACTTTTTCCTCTTTCCTTCCTTTCCTTTATTTTGTCATTTTCTTCCTATCATATCTTTTTTTTTCTTCTTTTATATCTTTCTTTCCTCTTTTTTTTATCTATCCTTCTTCTGCCTCCATTCACTCTTTCCTCTTTCTCTCTCTCCCCTTCTTCTTCTTCCCTTCAGTCTTTCCTCTTTTCTCTCTCTCCTTCTTTTTCCCTTCAGATTTTCCTCTTTTCTCTCTCTCCCCTTCTTCCCTTCATACTTAACTCTTTTCTCTCTCTCCCCTTCTTCTTCCCTTCAGTCTATCCTCTTTTCTCTCTCTCCCCTTCTTCTTCTTCCCTTCACTCTCTCCTCTTTTCTCTCCCCTTCTTCTTCCTCCCTTCAGTCTATCCTCTTTTCTCTCTCACCCCTTCTTCTTCTTCCTTTCATTTCTCTTTTCTCTCTCCCCTTCTTCTTCCCTTCACTCTTTCCTCTTTCTCTCTCTCCCCTTCTTCTTCCTTCCTTCACTCTTTCCTCTTTTCTCTCTCACCCCTTCTTCTTCTTCCTTCCTCTTTCCTCTTTCTCTCTCTTCTTCTTCTTACCTTCACTTTCCATTTCTTTTTCTCTCCCTTCTTCTTCTCCTTTCCTCTTTTCTCTCTCTCTTCTTCCTTTCTCTTTTCTCTCTCTCTCTTCTCTCTCTCTCTCTCTCTCTCTCTCTCTCTCTCTCTCTCTCTCTCTCCTGTCGCCATCCCAGGAAGAGGAAGAACAAAAAGAACAAAAGAACAAGATCACCATTACTTGATCTTTTTGCAATTAAGTGACTTCCTAATTCCTGTCTTCCTGTCCCTTCCTCCTCCTCCTCCTCCTCCTCCTCCTCCTCCTCCTCTTCCTTCCTCTTCCATCCCATTCGCGCTTCCCTCCTCTCCTCCTCTCCCTCACTTCCTTCCTTCATCGACTTCCTCTCCTCACTCTCTCTCTCTCTCTCACACTCTCTCTCTCTATCATTGTGTGTGTGTGTGTGTGTGTGTGTGTGTGTGTGTGTGTGATTTTTTTGGTTATTTTGAGTTCGATAATTTTTTTTCTTTCATTGTATTATTAAAATTTTCACCTTTTTTTTTCTCTTTTCTCTGATCAAATATTTTCTCTTCATTTCCATTTTTTTGCCATTCTCTTTTCATTTATTAACTTTCTTTTTCTTTCTTTCCTGATTTTCTGAAGGTCTGTTTTTTTTCTTCATTTTTTCTTCTTCCGTTCATTTATTTATTTCTCATTTCTTTCTTTCGTTTCTCTGTCTCCCTTGTTTCTTATCTACTGCTTCCTACTTTTTTCATTTCTTTATTTTTTTCCTTTTCTTTCCTTCTTTCCTTCCTTTCTTCTTTCTTCATTTCATTATTATTGTTCTTGTTAGTTTTTCCTTCGTTTCCTGTCTACTGCTTTCTATTTTCTGTTTCCGTTCTATGTTTTTTTCCTCTTCTTTCCTCCTTTCCTCCGTTTCTTCTTTATTTTTTCATTTTATCATCGTTGTTTTTCTTAATTTTCCTTCGTTTCCCGTCTGCTAATTTCCACTTATTGCATTTCTCTTTATTTTCGTCTTTCTTCTTTTCTTATTCTCTTCTTTTCTGTTGTTTTTTGTTTAATTTTTTCTTGTTCTTTCTTTATATTTTTTTCTTCTCGTCTTTGTTTCTACCTTTATTTGCTTATCCTTATTATCATTTGTCTTCTTTTTATCATATTTATTCCTATTCCTTTTTTCCAGCATCTTCAAATACCGTTACTCTCTCTCTCTCTCTCTCTCTCTCTCTCTCTCTCTCTCTCTCTCTCTCTCTCTCTCTCTCTCTCTCTCTCTCTCTCTCTCTCTCTCTCTCATCAACATCTTATCTCCATCTCTCACCCACAGACAAAGGAACGAGAGAGAGAGAGAGCGGAAGTGACGTCACGGGAGGGTTGGTTGCGTCTCACTGTGTCAACAATCAGCTGGTGGTGGTGGGGTGAGGGTGGTAGTAGTAGTAGTAGTAGTAGTAGTAGTAAGAGGAGGAGGAGGAGGAGGAGTAGAAGTAATAGTAGTAGTAGTAGTAGTAGTAGTAGTAGTAGTAGTAGTAGTAGTAGTAGTAGTAGGAGGAGGAGGAGGAGAAGTAATAGTAGTAGTAGTAGTAGTAGTAGTAGTAGTAGTAGTAGTAGTAGTAGTAGTAGTAGTAGGAGGAGGAGGAGGAGGAGGAGGAGTAATAGTAATAGTAGTAGTTGTAGTAATAGTAGTAGTAGTGGTAGTAGTAGTAGTAGTAGTAGTAGTAGTAGATGGTCTAAAAAGGTTAATTCAAAGACACCAATACAAGCAAACTCACATACACACACATACATACACACACACACACACACACACACACACACACATACATACATACACACGTACACACAAAGACAAACTAAAAAAGAGAAAGGCAGAGACAAATATTAACACGTACTTAGAAACACACACACACACACACACACACACACACACACACACACACACACACATCTACAGTTTCACCGCCACCCGCCAACTAGACCCTTTTTTTTTCGTTTGATTTATTCTCTTTTTTTCATCTTTGTTATCTCTATTCTCTTATTTGATAGCCTGAGTCACCTTTCTCTCTCTCTCTCTCTCTCTCTCTCTCTCTCTCCTCTCATTCTTTTTTTCCTCATATTTTTTTCCTTCTATTGTCTTTCTTTCTCACCTTATCTCCTCCCTCTTCTTCCCCTTCCCTCCCCCTTCCCCCCATCACCAAAGTCCCAGCATAACATCTCCCCTTCATTATCAATCCCCCTTCCCTTCTTGCATCCCCTTCCCTTTCCTTTCCTCCCTTCCCTCCCATTCCTCTCCCTTCTGCTCACTTCTCTATTTTTCGATTCTTTACAGTTTCCTTCTTTCCTTCCTTTTCATCCCTTCTTTAGCCTTTTTTTCCCTGCCCTCACCTTCTTTACCTATCTTAAAATTACCCTCTTCTTTCTCTTTCTATCTTACATCTTTTGCCATATCTTCGTCCATTTTTCTTCCTCCCCTTCGTTCTTTTCTACCTCCTCTCCTTTCCCCCCCTTTTTTTACAACAAAGGAGACAGCTCAAGGGCACAAAAAAAGGAAACAATAAAAAAAAAGCCCGCTACTTGCTGCTCCGAAAAAGAATCCAAAGAGGTGGTCCTTCTTAATTAGCGCTCTTTCTCCTTGTATTCTTCCTTCTTATCTTCCCCCATCTTCTAACACTCCTTTCCGTCCTTAAAATAAAAAGAGACGCTCACGAGATTTAATTCAGGTACTTGAAGGAGTCCAGTAACGTTGATCGCTGCCAAGTCTGAGTCGCAAATCAAAACGAGAATTACAGTTACCGGTCCTTCTATTCAAGCGATCTATGTAATACAGACATCGGCAGGAGTTTCTTCCCTAACAGAGCCATCCGCCACTGGAACAACCTCCCTGCTGAATTAGTAAGTGCGTTGGGAGTTAACTGAACATACGCACCAAAGAGTCGTATTACAAGACATTTCGCCGCCCAAGAACGCATATTTGACAAGGCTTTCGTAGGAGTTGTGGGCATTTCCAGGAGTAGTTTTATGACCCTGGTGGTAGTTTGACGCTTCCTCTGTACCGTGAACCTGAAGAAACACTCATTAGAGCCCGACTGACCCCCTCTTTGACCTTTAGAAATAGCTGATGTGAGAAGTTAAGTGTCTTATAAAACCAGCCTATAGAAGTGTTTTGGTCTGCTCCGCGGCACCAAGTGAACGGGCGGACACATGACAACACCAGAGCGGGCAACCATATAATGAGCCAATAAGCTTGTTGGTGCCTGTATTTCCAAGTTTCCATGTTTCCCGTCCTTCCTTCCTCTTTTTTCCTCCGTTTTCTTCCACTCCTCCTGTCCTCCACTAACTACAATCGCTTTCTTCCCTCTTCTTTCCCATCTTTTCCTTCACAATCCCTCTTTCCCTTCCTTCCTTCAATCTTTTCTCCTTTTCCTTCACCAACATTTTCCTTTGATTTCTCCTACCTTTCCTTTTCCTCCACCAACATTTTCCCTTCATTCCTCCTACCTTTCATTTTCCTTCACCAACATTTTCCCTTTCCTTTCCATTCCTCCTTTTCCTCCACCAACATTTTCCCTTCCTTCCTCTTACCTTTCCCTTTTCTCCACCTTCCTTCCTACCTTCCTCCTTTTACTCCACCAACATTTTCCCTTCCTCCCATCTTTCCTCCTTTTCCTCCACCAACATTTTCCCTTCCTCCCATCTTTCCTCCTTTTCCTCCACCAACATTTTCCCTTCCTCCCATCTTTCCTCCTTTTTCTCCACCAACATTTTCCCTTCCTTCCTCTGACCATTCCCTTTTCTCCACAAACATTTTCCCTCTCCTTTACATTCCTCCTCCCCCTCCCCCTTAATGGATCCTCTCCCCAGGAGGTAGGCATCATTTGCACCTGTAATCACGCCGCCCGGGGACGCCTTACCTGGCCGCCGAAGGAGACTAATGGCGTGTGTTCCCACCTGGCCGGCCGCCCTCCATCACGGCGATTATTAGGCCAACAGGTGAGGCGATGACCGATACACCTGGCCGAGAGTGGGGAGGAGGGAGAGGCGGGAGGAGAGGGTGAGGGGGGGGAAGAGGGAGAGTATGGAAATAAATGGTTTCTTTTTTTCTTTCTTTCTTTCTTTCTTTTTTCCGAATGCCTATCCCCTACAATCTTAAAACACCTATCCCCTTTTCTTCGACAACACTCACCTGTCACCTTCTCCTACACTAAACATCCTCGGGCTGTCCTCAACTCAAAATCTCAACTGGAAACTTCACATCTCCTCTCTCGCTAACTCAGCTTCCTCGAGGTTGTGTGTTCTGTATCGTCTCCGCCAGTTCTTCTCCCCCGCACAGTTGCTATCCATATACAGGGGCCTTGTCCGCCCTCCTATGGAGTATGCATCTCACGTGTGGGGAGGCTCCACTCACACAGCTCTCCTGGACACAGTGCAATCTAAGGCCCTCCATGTCATCATCTTCCTTCCTCTTACTAATAGTCTCCTACCTCTTAAATTCCGCCGCCATGTTGCTTCTCTTTCTATCTTCTATCGATATTTTCATGCTGACTGCTCTTCTGAACTTGCTAACTCCATGCCTCCCCCCTCCCGCAGCCCCGCTCCACACGACTTTCTACTCATGCTCATCCCTATACTGTCCAGTTTCCTGATGCAAGACTTTACCAGCATCACCATTCTTTCATCCCCTCCGCTGGTAGACTCTGTAACAGCCCTCCTTCATTTGTACTTCCTCCTGCTTACGACTTCAGGAGGAGAGTATCAAGACGCCTCTCCACCCGATGCTGGCCTCTTTTGGCCACTTGATCTTTATGCTTTTCTTCAGAATTCACATCCTTCTTCCTCTTCTCATTCCCTTTTTTATTCATTCCTTTTCTTCCTCATTCCCTTCATTCTCTTCTCTTTTTCTCTTTTTCCCTACTATTTCCATTCTTCCTTTTTCCTATACAATCTCTCCTTCCTTTCCTCTTTTATCTCTCTCCTTTCCTCTTCTACCTACATTTCTTTATTCTCCTTTTCCTTCTTCCTCCTTCCCTTCTCATTCTCCTCTTCCTCTTCATGTCCTTTTGCCTCTCCTCCTCCTCCTCCTCCTCCTCCTCTTCCACTTGTTTCTCTGTTCCTCTTCCTCTTTTAATCCCCATCCATCTTCCTCTTCCTCTTCCTCTTCCCCTTTTCCCCTCTTCCTTATCCATTCCCTAAACATTCCACTCACATTTCCCCTCCACTTCCTGTCCTCCTTTCTCCTCCTCCTCCTCCTCCTCCTCCTTAACCAGACCATTCATTCTATACACCCTCCCCTCTCCCCTTTCCTCCCCTCTTCCCCTTTCCGAGCGAGGGGAGGAGAGGGGAGGGTAAGGGTGGTTAGGGGTGGGAAGAGATGGCGTAGAATGGCGAGGGGAGGAGAGGGATGGGAGGGAAGGTGGGAGGGAGGGAAGGTGGGGAGGGAGGAAGGGAAGGTCACTCTTCCCCAGTTCCTCCCCAAGAGTCCTCTCGTTAGCTAGTGAGGGGGGGAGGGGAGGGGGAGAGGGGAGGGGAAGGGGGGGAGGAAGGTTGAAGGGATGGGTGGCCTAGTTTTATGAGAAAGAGGAGGAGGAGGAGGAGGAGGAGGAGGAGGAGGGACAGAACATGAAGAGGAGGAGGAAGAGGAGGATAAGTGAGATAGAGTAACAAGTGTTGGAGGAGGAGGAGGAGGAGGAGGAGGAGGAGGAGAAGAGGAGGAGCGGGAGAAGGAACCAGAGATACAGAAAGGGAGAAAAGGAGGAAGAGGAGAAAGAGGAGGAAAAGGGGAAGGGATAGGAGGAAAAAAGGAAGAGAAAGAAAAAGAAGAACCAGAGAAATATGGAGATGAAGGAAAGGAAGAGGAGAAAAAGGGGGAAGAGAAACAAATACTAGAAAGAGGAGAACAAGAAGAACAAATAGAAGAAGAAGGAAAGAAGAAATAGGATGGAGAAAAAAGGAAGAGGAAGAAAAAGAAGAACCAGAGAAATATGGAGATGAAGAGAAGGAAGAGGAGAAAGAGAGGGAGGAGAAAGAGAAATACTAGAAAGAGGAGAACAAGAGGAACAAATGGAAGAAGAAGAAGAAGAAAAGCAGAAATAGGATGGAAAAAAAGAGAAGAAAAACGGGAACAAAAGAAAAAAGTAAGAAAGGAAGAGATAAAAAAATGAAAGAAGAAAATAGGAAGAACGAAGACAAGGAAAAGAAGATAAAGGAGGAGGTGGAGGAGGAAGGAAAAAGAAGTGTAGAGAAAGAGAAGAAAAACGGGAACAAAAGAAAAAAGATGAGAAAGGGGGAGATAAAAAAAATGAAAGAAGAAAATGAGGAGAACGAAGACAAGGAAAAGAAGATAAAGGAGGAGGTGGAGGAGGAAGGAAAAAGAAGAAGTGTAGAAAGATCGGAGGAAGAGGAAAATGAGAAGAAAAAGTGAGGAAAAGAAATGAGCAGAAAAGGAAAAGGAGGAAGAAAGGAAAGAGGAAGAGGAGGAAAAAAAGAAATAAAAGTCAAGAAGAAAGAAAAGAGGAAGAAGAGGAAAAAAAAGAAAAAAGTCTAAGAAGAAATGAAAGAGGAAGAGGAGGAAAAAATTAAAGAAAAAAAAGTAAAAAAAGAAATAAAAGAGGAAGAGAAGGAAAAAATTAAAGGAAAAAAAGTCAATGGAAGTTTAAGCATGTAAGTGACCTGTGTGTGTGTGTGTGTGTGTGTGTGTGTGTGTGTGTGTGTGTGTGTGTGTGTGTGTGTGTGTGTGTGTGCGTGCGTGCGTGTGTGCGCGCCGGAAGCGGTAATTCCCGAGTTATGGGGAAAGTTTCTCTGATTTACGGTGGAAATATTAAGCCAGGCAGGGCACGCACGCACGCACACACGCACGCACACACACACACACACACACGCACACACACACGAGATGAATGAGAAGGTTAATAGACAGACATAGATCGCTACATACATACACACGCACGCACATACATACATACATACATACACACATACATACATACATACACACATACATACATACATACATACATACATACATACTGGGAATGGGGGAAGAGAAAGGGAAAAAAAGGGGAAAGGGAAAAAGAGGGAGGAAGGGTGGAGAGAAAGAAGGAAGGAATAGAAAGAGAATTTGAGAGAGAGAGAGAGAGAGAGAGAGAGAGAGACTCACTCTCTCTCTCTCTCAGTCTCCTGGTCTCCTCCCCTTCCTCCCCATCCCATTAGCAGAGGACTCAGGTCTCCCCACCGCAGCATCCCATAACTGTCTTTTGGAGGAGTGATATGGGGAGATGGGGAGGGGAGGTGGGGAGGAAGGGGAGGGGAAGGGTGGGACAGGAAGGGAAGGGGAGATGGGTGTCTGTGTGTGTGTGTGTGTGTGTGTGTGTGGGCGGAAGGTATGGGAAGGGGAAGGGGGGGACGGGGGGTACGGGGAGGAAGGGGAGGTGAAGATCTTGTTGCAACACTTTAACTGGTACCACATAAAAGATAATATACTAGTATTTCCTAACCACTACTACTACTACTACTACTACTACTACTACTACTACCACTACTACTACCGCTACAACCACCATAACTACCAAACAACAACTACGACTACATTATTGCTACTACTACTACTACTACTACTACTACCACTACTACTACTACTACTACTACTACTACTACTACTACTACAAGGAAAGATAACGTCACCAATAACAATAGTAGAAAGTAGTAGTAATAGTAAAGAGGAAGAGGAATTCGATTAGGAAAAAGTTAAGAGGTAAGAAAGAGGAAAAAGGACAAGTTAATGAAAAGGGAAAAGGAGAAGTAGCTGTGTGGAAGAGGCGGAAAGGGGAAATAAACTAAATGGCTTGAGAGAAGGATAAATGAAGGAATAAATGAAGGATAAATGTTAAAGGATAAATGAAGGAATAAATGCTAAATGAATAATAAATGAAGGAATAAATGAAGGATAAATGATAAAGGATAAATGAATGAATAAATGCTAAATGAATAATAAATGAAGGATAAATGAAGGATAAGTGATAAATAAATGATAAATAAATAAATAAATAAATATATGATCAGTAATAAATGAAGGATAAATGAAGGAATAAATGAAGAAATGAACTAAATGAATATATGAGAGAAGAATAGATGAAGGAAAATATAAGGAAAAAAAGGAGATGAAAAGGAGAAAATCATGAAGGACAATAGAAAGTTAAAGGAAAAGAAGGAAAATGAAATATGGAAAAGGAAGGAAAAAAGAATAAGGAAAAGTGGATGACAGGAAAATAAATGAAGGAAAATATTAAGAAAAAAGGAGATGAAAAAGAGAAAGATATGAAGGACAATAGAAAGTTAAAGGAAAAAGAAGGAAAATGAAATATGGAAAAGGAAGGAAAAAAGAATAAGGAAAAGTGGATGACAGGAAAATAAATGAAGGAAAATATTAAGATAAAAGGAGATGAAAAAGAGAAAGATATGAAGGACAATAGAAAGTTAAAATAAAAAGAAGGAAAAAAGAAATATGCAAAAGGGAAGGAAAAAGGAATGTAAGGAAAAGAGGAAGAAAGGAAAATAAAAGGAAAATATTAGGAAAATGGAGATGAAAAAGTGAAAATCATGAAGGACAATAGAAAGTTAAAGGAAAAAGAAGGAAAAAGAAATATGGAAAAAGGAAGGAAAATGGAATGTAAGGAAAAGAGGAAGAAAGGAAAATAAATGAAGGAAAATATTAGGAAAAAAGAGATGAAAAAGTCATGAAGGACAATAGAAAGTTAAAGGAAAAAGAAGGAAAAGAAATATGGAAAAAGGAAGGAAAAAGGAAGAAAGTACAGACAAAAAGACAATGGAAGGAAAAGAAAAAGTAAGATTAGTGAAAACAATAAACGGTAGACAGGAAAATAAGAGGAAAAGAGGAAAATATAAAAAAGAAATGAGACAGACAGATATAAAAAAAAACATAGGGAGAGTATAAGAAAATAAGACAATGAAAAGAAGAAAAAAGAAGAAAAACTAGAATAAAAGAAAGGAAAATAAAACAGTAGAGAAAAAAATGTTAAGGAAAAAAGATAAAAACAAGAAAATGAAAACAGATAGACAGAAGAAAGAGGGAGGAAAATAAAGAGTAAGGAGGGAGGGATGAATAAGAGGAAGACAGGAGGAGGAAAAGAGGAAATGAGATGAAGGAAAAATAGGAAAGGAAAAAGAGAAAGAAGAAAAAGAAAGGAAGGAAAAAAAAGGAAAATGAATGTATGGAAAACAGGAAAAAGAAGGAAGCACGTAGGAAGACTAAATGAAAAGAAGACAATGAAAGGAAGAAGATAATAAAAAGAGAAGGAAAAGAAAAAAATGAATAAGGAAAAGAGGAAAAAGAAGAAAGCACAAAGGGAGAATTAGAGAAAAGAAGACAAGGGAGGGAAGAAAATAAGAAGGAAAAGGAAAAGAGGAAAAGAGAAAATGGAATGAAGAATAAAATAGGAAAGGAAAAGGAGAGATAAAAGAAGAAAAAGAGAAGGAAAAGGAAAAGTGAATGTAAGGAAAAGATGAAGAAAATAACGAATAAGTGAAAAGAAGACAATGAAAGGAAGAAGAAAATATAAGAGAAGGAAAAGAAAAAAAATAATAAGGAAAAGAGGAAAAAGAAGAAAGCACAGAGGGAGAATAAGACAAAAGAAGACAAGGGAGGGAAGAAAAAAATAAAAATAAAAGAGGAACAGAACGAAAACAACAAAACAGTGAACAGGAAAAATAAAATCGAAGAAAAAGGAAAAAAAAGAAGAAAAAAAAGAAAGATACAGACCGACACACAGACAGACAGACAGACAGACAGATTAAAAAGTTACGCGAGAAGGGTAGGAGCGTAAATGGAGTGAAGGAGGAGAATGTGAGAGGGAGAGAAAGGGAGAGAGAGGAGGAGGAGGAGGAGGAAAATGGAGAGAAAAAGATAAAAAGCGAATGTGAGGAAAATGATGTACCGTGAAAACAACAACAACAACAACAACAACAACAACAAGAGGACGCAGAGGAAGAAGAAGAAGAGAATGAGACGGAGTTAAAGAGGAGGAGGAGGAAGAAGAAGAAGAAGAAGAAGAAGAAGAGGAGGAGGAGGAGGAGGAGGAGGAGGAGGAGGAGGAGGAAAGAAGAGAAAGGGAAGAAAGTGAAATGTTATATGAAGAGGAGGAGGAGGAAGAGAAAGAGGAAGAGCAGAAGAAAGAAAAAGAAAAAGAAGAAGAAGAAGAAGAAGAAGAAGAAGAAGAAAAGAATTTAAGGCGGAGGAGAAGACATTCGGGTAGAAAAAGAGGAAGAGGACGAGAAGGAGAAAGAGAAGGAGAAAAGAGGAAGAGGAGGAAGAAGAGAAGGCACTAGAAATGGCGAAGGATTGAAGAGAAGATTGAAAAGGAAAGTGAAGGAGGTGAAGAAGAAGAAAAAAAAGAGGAGGAAGGTGAGTAAAGGGAGAAGGAAGAGGAGGAGAATGAAGTAAAGAGGAAGAGGAAAGAGGAGAGAAAATGACCCTCCTCTTAATTCCTCTAATGGAAGAGGAGGAGGAGGAGGAGGAAGAGGAGGAGGAGGAAGAGGAGATGGTGATGATGATGGTGGTGATGATGAACTTACCACCACCACCACCACCACCATCACCACCACCACCACCATCACCACCAAAACCACCACAACACCACCACCACCACCACTACCATCACCACCACCACCATAACCACCACCATGACCACCCACAACCACAACCAGGTGTAAGGTAACCAGGGGGGGGAGGGAAGGGGAGGGGAGGGGGAGGAAGAGGAGGGGAGGGGAAAAGGGGAGAATTTATGGGTTAATGAGTGGGTTTCAGAAGGACGAAGAGGAGGAGGAGGAGGAGGAGGCGAAAATGGTTGAAATAATAGAATGACATTATATAACTTGCTCCTCCTCCTCTCTCCTTTCCTTCCTTTCTCCCCCTTCCTTCCTTTCTCTCCGATTTTAAAATTTTCTCTCTCCTTTCTTTTCTTCCATTCTCCTTCCGCTCTTTCTTTCCCTTCCTTCTTCTTTCCTTCATTGTTCTCTCTCTTCTCCCTTCCATTCTCCTTTTCATTTCCGCTTCCTGTTCTTCCTTTTCTTTCTTTCTTCCTCCTTCTTCATCGTTCACTTTCTTTCCTTTCTATTCACTCCTTTCCATTTTCTCTTCCCTTTCTTCCTTTCCTTCCTTTCTTCCTCCTTCATCGTTCCTTTCTTTCCTTTCCATTTCTCTTTCATTTTCTTCCTTCCATTTCCCTTTCTACTTCTCCTTCCATTCCTTTCCTTCACCCTCTCATTCCCTCTCACTTTCCTCTTTCCTACCCCTGTTCTTTTCTCTTTTCTCCTTCCTTTCTCCCTTTTTCTCTCTTTCCCCTCTTTCCTCCTCTTGTTATTTTCTCTTTTCCTCCTTCCTTTTCCCCTTTTCCTTTTTCCCCTCTTTCTCTCTCTTTCCCCTCTTTGCTCCCCCTGTTCTTTCCTCTTTTCTCCTTCTTTTCCCCCTTTTTTCTCTTTCCCCTTCTTCCTTCCCCTCACCCTTTCTTTCCCTCTTTTTCATTTCTCCCACAAAAAAGGAAGATGAAAAAGATGAAGAAAAGAAGAAAACAAGGAAACAACAACAACTACTACTACCACTACTACTACTACTACAACTAAAACAACAACAATGAAAAAAAACAATAACAATAACAGTAATAAAAAGAGAAAGAGAATGACAGACAGAGAGACAGAGAGAGAGAAAGGGTTGAGGTTTTAATATCGGGGTTAAGCATCCGTCGCGTCGCTGTGTCGGGGTTAAGCCATCCATCAAGGTGTGTGTGTGTGTGTGTGTGTGTGTGTGTGCGTGTGTGTGTGTGTGCGTGTGTGTGCGTGTGTGTGTGTGTGTGGCTTTTTGGCTTAAAGACCACACCGCTTTACTCTCTCTCTCTCTCTCTCTCTCTCTCTCTCTCTCTTTTATAATCTCTTTTCAATCTTTTGTTTTTCTCTCTCTCTCTCTCTCTCTTTCTCTCTCTCTCTCTTCTTTTTTTTCCTTTCCTTGTCCATTAACTTTTTCCTTCTCTCTCTCTCTCTCTCTTCTCTCTCTCAGCTCTAAACTTGGAGCCAAGTAGGTTCAGATATCAACGTCCTTCAATTTTAGAAGCTAAACTTGCCTCCTAAATCATGTGTGTGTGTGTGTGTGTGTGTGTGTGTGTGTGTGTGTGTGTGTGTGTGTGTGTGTGTGTGTGTGTGTGTGTGTGTGTGTGTGTGAACTGTTTTAATTCTTTCTTTCTCAGCTTTTTTTTTTGTCTCATTTCTCGTTTATTCATTTATTTTCTTAACTGTATTTTTTTTTTTTTACTCACATTTTTTTCTTCCTCTTATTCTTACTTTTCCTTCTTTTTTCCTTCTTCCTATTCTTCTTTCTCTAATTCCTGTTTTCCTCTTTTCTTTCTCTTCTTTCTTTTTTTAATCTGTCTTAAATCTTTCCTCTTTTCTTCTTTTCTTTCTCTTTTTTCTTCTATTTTATGTTCTATTTTGAATCTTTCTTTCCTCTTTTCTTCTTTTCTTTCTCTTCTTTCTTTTCTTTTATCTTCTATCTTAAATCTTTCTTTCCTCTTTTCTTCTTTTCTTTCTCTTCTTTCTTCTCTTTAATCTTCTATTTTAAATCTTTCTTAATTCCTGTTTTCTTCTTTTTCTCTCTTCTTTCTTCTCTTTTAAATTTAATTGAGTTCCTCTTCTCTTAAATATTTTTCTTATTTATGAACAAATCAAACATCATTACAAGTTTTCTTTCTTTCTTTTAAATTATCTTCTATTACACATTTATCTTGATTCTTCTCTTCCCACTTGTTTTTCTGTGTGTATTCTTATTTATTCATAATCCAAACACATTCTTTTCACCATTATTTTTCTTTCAATCGTTTTATATTTCCCGTTTATCTTATATTTTTATTTTCCCATTTTTTTTGACTGACACACAAACAAAAAAGATAAAGTAAAAAAAAAAAAAAAAAAAAAAAAAAATATTCGGAAATTACAAACAACAGCAACAGCAACAACAATAACAAAAACAACAGCAACAACATAAACAAAAATAACTGCAACAACAATAACAAAAACAATAACAAAAACAACAACAACAACAACAGAGGCAGCCAGGACAGTGATTTACAGTTCCTAATCAACACAAGAAACAGCCGTCAATCAGAAACGAAAAGATAAGATTCTGAGCAACAAACTTATGTAAGAGTATTACTAAAACTTTTATCTACATTCTCTCTCTCTCTCTCTCTCTCTCTCTCTCTCTCTCTCTCTCTCTCTCTCTCTCTCTCTCTCTTCGTTATTTATGCATTTTCTTCCTTTTTTTCTTGTCTTTTTCTATCCTCGTATTTTTTTCTTCCTTTCTCCCCTTTATTCCTCCTTTTCCATCATTCTTCCTCCACACACCTACTCCTTTCTCCTTTTCTCCTTTTTCCCTTTTTCTCCCCTCACACACTCTCTCCCCTTTTCTCCTCCTTTCTCCCTTTTTCCCTATTTCTCCCCTAACACAATCTACCTCTCCTCCCTCTTCCCTCCCTCCCTTTCTTCTCCTCTCTCCCTCCCCCTCCCTCCGTCCATGGTCGAGAGGGAGTTGACGGGTGTGTGAGCTCGTCAAGGTGGGGCGGCGAAGGTACACTGATTAAGGACAGACTTTATGGAGGTAAGGTAGGCGAGGAGTGACAGGGTTCGAAGTGGGTCACGGACGTTATCAGGCAGCGGTGACGCACTACACGCCGGGGGAGAGATAGTGTGGTGGAGTTGACGTTCACGGATATGCAGGTATATAGCAGGCCTCGTATAAGTCACAAACTAGTCGACGGTTAGACACAAAGTGCTTCAAGCGATATCCCAGGATTCTGCGTAGACACTAATTAATCAACCACTGATTCGCTTCTTCAAATCACTATTCAGCAAGATTCGTATATGATGGCAGCCTATGAAAATTCAATTCACCCGCGCCACAAATGGACTGAGCCGACTGACAGGCCCCTCAAGACAGTCTGCCGCAGCTTTGGGCAGCGCACAATAAAACTCTATGGTGACTCCGCCAGGAGTACTGCATCATCAACAAAAACAAGGTCAGTGCCCCTGGCATTGCCGACAGATGCTCCACAATGAGTCTGCTGGTCCACAACACTTGCCTAGTACCCAGGCCATACAACTGTTGACAGGCGATGGGGCAAGGACACGGCGCTGCCTCACTCACGTGTTAACGGGAAAGAAGCTGGTCAGCTCCCGCCCCGCCACCCAAAATACCCCACACACGCACACACAGTTCACAGCACCCTCAGTCCCAGAGTACAGGACAGTCAGCAAACTAATAGTCCTTGCAGGAGTCCCTCGGAGTCGCAGGAAATCCCAGAGTGCATCGCGATGCACTGAGTCAAAAGTCTTCCTGAGAATCTGATCGCCATAGGCTGCCAGCATCCCATGTCGAAACTCACGTCGGGGCTCCGCTACAACGCAAAGCGCTGGGATACGGTCAGTTGTCGACTTACCAGGCGTGAACCCGGACTGTTCAGGTCTCTGCAGTTTCAGCAGTTAGATGAATGGGCAATCACTTAGTCTGGCACACTGAACAGCGAGATGCAAACTTTAGGTAAAAATAATGGAAAATAATGAGATGACGCAAGTAGATGAACAATTTATTTTTTTACAAAGTTAGAAAAGAGACGTAATTTTGACGAAAAACTTAGTAATAGTAGCAGCAGTAGCATCATCGATTAAAGTAGTAGTAGTAATAGTAGTAGTAGTAGTAGTAGTATTGGTAGTAGTAGTAGTAGTATTGGTAGTAGTGGTCCCACTATAACACTGTTTACACGCGGTCGCTAAAGAACAGCTAAAACGAACAAAAAAAGTACTAACATGTTTACCTTAACAACACACACACACACACGCACAATAAATCTTCCTTAGCATAATTATACAACGCCATAAATTAAAAACATAAAAAACGGAAGGAAGAGAGAGAGAGAGAGAGAGAGAGAGAGAGAGAGAGAGAGAGAGAGAGAGAGAGAGAGAGAGAGAGAGAGAGAGAGAGAGAGAGAGAGAGAGAATAAGAGAGTTACCTGTCTTTAGGGGTTACCTGCGCCTCGTTCACCTCTTAATTAGCACTGAGCGGCGTCGTAACTCACCTGGGGAAGAAAATGAGACAGGTGTTAAGTGATTATTGTGTGCGTGCGTGTGTGTGTGTGTGTGTGTGTGTGTGTGTGTGTGTGTGTGTGTGTGTGTGTGTGTGTGTGTGTGTGTGTGTGTGTGTAAGGCAAACAAACAGTCACACATAGACGGACAGACAGACAAACAGACAGACAGACAGATATATATACAGACAGAACAGATACAGGCACAGAAACGGACAAAGCGGGAGGTAAAGTTCGCCAAAAATATTAAATAGAAAGAATCAGAGAGAAAGTATTAAAAGATAAGTATAATAAATGAAGAGAAAGAGGAAGAGGGAGAGGAATAAAAGGAGGAAGTGAGCACAGATTACTAATAAAAAAAGAAGTAAAATAACATTAAACTTGAAGAAAAAAATAAATGCCAGAAGATGCTAGTTTAACTTATGTGTGTGATAAGATAACGGAAAAAAATATGAAGAAAGGAAATAAATACAGGTAACTATATAAGTAAATAATAATAAGAATAAAAAATAATAAAAATAATAGTAATAATAATAATAATAATAATAATAATAATAATAATAATAATAATAATAATAATAATAATAATAATATGAATATGAATATAAATATGAATAATGAAGAAGCCGAAGAAAAAGAAAAAAGCCAAAGAAGAAGAAGCAGAAGAAGAAAAAGAAGAAGAAGAAGAAAGATGAAGAAAAAAAATGAAGAAAGGTAATGAGTAGTAATGATAATAAGGAAAAAAAAAACAAATATGATAACGACAATGACAAAAAAAAAAAAAACGAATACCATAAAAGGAAATGAAAAAAAAGGAAGAAGAAGGAAAGAAGAAAAAGAACAAAAGCGAAAAAGAAGAAAAAGGAAAATGGTAATAAAAATAATGACAATAAAAAAATATAATATAATAATTGAGACAAAAACAAAACAAAAACCATCAAAAGGCACAAATAACGAAAACAAGAACAAGAGTCGTCGTAGTCGTCAAGGTGTTCCCGGTGCCAAAGTTTCCTTAATTAGGCTTCCACAGGTGGGCCGCGTCACCTGTGCACGTGTGGGGGGCAGGTGCCAAGGTGTGTGTGTGTGTGTGTGTGTGTGTGTGTGTGTGTGTGTGTGTGTGTGTGTGTGAAAAATAGAGATAAAGATTGAGATACCGATAAATAGATACAGACAGATAGATAGATAGATAGAGAGAGAGAGAGAGAGAGAGAGAGAGAGAGAGAGAGAGAGAGAGAGAGAGAGAGGGGGGGGGGAAGAGAAAGAGAGAGGTAAGACAGAAGCCAATGACACACACACACACACACACACACACACACACACACACACACACACACACACACACACACACACACACAGGCTGATGCCCTTCCTGGCACACTCACAACTGTGTTTTGCGGTGATGGTGAAGGTGATAATGAGCTGCAGGAAGAAGAGGAGGAGGAGGAGGAGGAGGAGGAGGAGGAGGTAGGGAAAAAAAGGGAGGGAAAGTAAATGTAAAGATAAGATTAAAGGAGGGAGAGCAAGAGAAGGAAGGAAGGAAGGAAGGAACGAAGGAAAGGAGGAAGGAAAAGTAAGGAAGGAAGGAAGGAAGGAAGGAAGGAAAGTAAGGAAGAAAGGTACGGAAAGGAAGGAAGGAAGGAAGGAAGGAAATTAAGGAAGGAAGGAACGGAAAGGATGGAAGGAAGGAAAAGTAAGGAAGGAAGGAACGGAAAGGAAAGGAAGGAAGGAAGGAAGGAAGGAAAGTAAGTAAGTAAGGAAAGGAAGGAAGGTAGGTAAGGAAGGAATGAACGGAAAGGATGGAAGGAAGGAACGGAAAGGAAGGAAGGAAGGAAGGAAGGAAGGAAAGTAAGTAAGTAAGTAAGGAAGGAAGGAAGGAAAGGAAGGAAGGAAGGAAGGAAAGTAAGGAATGAATGAACGGAAAGGAAAGGAAAGGAAGGAAGGAAGGAAGGAACGTAAGGAAGGAAGGAAGGAATGAAGGAAAGATCGGAAAGGAAAGATGGAAACAAAGAAGGGAAGAATAACTGAAGGAAGACGAGGAAAGAAAAAGAAAGAAAAGAACAGGAATTGAAGGGAAAAAAGGAAAGAGGGAAGGAAATGGGAAAGTAAAATAAGGCAAGAAAGTGGAAGAAAGGGAAAGGAAGGAAAGGAGGAAAGAAGGAAGGGAAGAGGAAAGTAAGGCAGGAAAGAAAAGGAAGGAAAGAAGAATGGGAATAGAAGGAAGGGAGGAAGGAAGGAAAGAAGGAAACAAAGAAGCATGGAATGAATGAATGATGGAAGGAAGAAAAGAAAAGGGAATAAAAGAGAATGGAAGGAATGGAGGAAGGAAGGAAAGAAAGAAGGAAATAAAGAAGAATGAAATGAATGAATGACGGAAGGAAGAAGGGAAGGAAGGGAGAAAGAAGAGGGAGAAAGACGAATAAACAGAGGAAGAAGAGAAAAACGAGAAACAAAAGCAGAAACAATAAAAGAGAAAGAGAAAATAGAGAAGCGAGGAAGAAGAAAGGAAGAGAAAAAAGAAGAGGAGCAAAAGGAAACAAGAAGAGGAAGGGAAGATGAAGAGGAGTGGAGAAGAACGAAGAGGAGAAAAAAGTAAGAGGAGGATAAAGAGGAAGAGGGAAAGGAGGAAAAGAAAGTGAGGTGATGATAAATGAGAGAAGGAAGACAAACTAAAGAAGGAGGAGGAAGAGGAGGAGGAGGAGGAGGAGGAGGACAAAATGAAAGCGAAAAAAATAATAAATGAGAAAAGGGAAAGAAAGTGAAAATTGATTAAAGTAGGCAGAGAGAGAGAGAGAGAGAGAGAGAGAGAGAGAGAGAGAGAGAGAGAGAGAGAGAGAGAGAGAGAGAGAGAGAGAGAGAGAGAGAGAGAGAGAGAGAGAGAGAGAGAGAGAGAGAGAGAGAGAGAGCACTGACCCAACAGGACATTAACCCCCCCCTTTCTGCCGTCATCACCACCACCACCACCACCACCACCACCACCTGCACCACCACCACCACCACCACCACCACCTGCACACAAATTCAAAGGGCCGAAATATCTTGCCAAATGACGTACACACACACACACACACACACACACACACACACACACACACACACACCCACACACACACACAGACAGATATAGGACAGGAAAGTTATGTGAGTGATTCAAAACGTGTGTCAAATTATACGGTTGAGGGAATATAGTTAAGATGAAAATAAAACGAAAAATAAAACAGCGAAAATAAAAACAAATAGAAACCAAAGCGAATTATACAACAAGGAGGGCAATAAAAAAGACAAGGAACTGAATTAAAGAACGAATGAAAGAAAATAAAAGGAAGAGAAGGAGGAGGAGGAAGAAGAAGAGGAGGAAGACGAGAAGATAAGAATATGAGTTTGCAAGAGGCTGGTTGGTCGACAAAAGGCAGCTCCTGTGAACCTAGCCCCACCTAACCTCACTATCCATGACCTAATCTAACCTTTTCTTAAATGTGTCTGTCGTATTGGCACTCACCACGCGACTGCCAGGCCTGTTCCACTAATCCACCACTCTGTCGGTGAACCAATTCTTGCCTATGTCTTTGTTGAATCTGAATTTATCCAACTTAAACCCTTTGCTACGTGTCCTGCCCGGCTCTCTTGCCACCAAAACGTTACTTATATCCTCCTTATTAAAGCCCTTCATCCATTTATAAAACTCGATCAAGTCTCCTCACTCCATCTTTCCAGAGAATGCAGATTTAAATATCCAAGTCTTTCCTCATACGGCAAGTTTCTTAACCCCTGAATCATCTTTGTCATCCTCCTCTGTACCGATTCTAACATCTTGATATCCATTCTATAATAAGGTGACCAGTAGTGAACCGCATTATCGAGATGAGGTCTAACTAGTGCTAAGTCAAGCTTGAGGATGACTTCAGCGCTTCTGTTGCTTACGCTCCTTGAAATGAATCCCAGTACCCTGTTTGCACGATTTCTAGTTTGAATGCATTGAGCCCATGGACGGAGATCAGAGCCCACTAACACTCCTAAATCCTTCGCACACCTTCTCCCTACACGACTTCAGCGCTTCTGTTGCTTATGCTCCTTGAAATGAATCCCAGTACCCTGTCTGCACGATTTCTAGTTTGAATGCATTGAGACCTTTGACGGAGATCAGAGCCCACTAACACTCCTAAATCCTTCGCACACCTTCTCCCTACACGACTTCAGCGCTTCTGTTGCTTACGCTCCTTGAAATGAATCCCAGTACCCTGTCTGCACGATTTCTAGTTTGAATGCATGGAGCCCTTTGACGGAGATCAGAGCCCACTAACACCCCTAAATCCTTCGCACACCTTCTCCCAACACTATCAGTCATTCAGATCTCGTTCCCTACATTCAACACATTGCTTTTTCATGCTAGTTAATACCGTAGTATGGAGCAAATTTGTTGGCCAGAGGAACGGGGTCTGGATGACTTAAAGTGTTGGAAATAATGTCAAGGTAGTGGCCGAGGAAGGGAGAGCTTGTGATACGGGTGTGGGGAAGGAGAGCTTGTGATACGGGTGTGAGGAAGGAGAGCTTGTGATACGGGTGTGAGGAAGGAGAGCTTGTGATATGGGTGTGAGGAAGGAGAGCTTGTGATACGGGTGTGAGGAAGGAGAGCTTGTGATACGGGTGTGGGGAAGGAAGAGCTTGTGATACGGGTGTGAGGAAGGAGAGCTTGTGATACGGGTGTGAGGAAGGAGAGCTTGTGATGCGGGTGTGAGGAAGGAGAGCTTGTGATATGGGTGTGGGGAAGGAGAGCTTGTGATACGGGTGTGAGGAAGGAGAGCTTGTGATGCGGGTGTGAGGAAGGAGAGCTTGTGATACGGGTGTGAGGAAGGAGAGCTTGTGATACGGGTGTGAGGAAGGAGAGCTTGTGATATGGATGTAAGGGAAAGCTTGTGATATGGGTGATCAATTCCAGAATAGCCAAAAAAAATAAAAAATACGTGCAACTTATATTCTTAACAAGGCATAAATAGGGTAATTTTAACCTTCATTACGACAAACAAAGGTGCATAGATATTGATGATTAATTACCTGTATCGGTTTAAAATTAATATATAAATAATTAAAAGATTAACTGGTTGCGTAAATCAGTGGTTGCCAACACACACACACACACACACACACACACACACACACACACACACACACACACACACTGTCTGGCTGGCAACACACACACACACACACACACACACACACACACACACACACGGTTCTCCTAGACAAGTTGGAGTCAAGAGCTATTTATGTCAGTCTCTCTCTCTCTCTCTCTCTCTCTCTCTCTCTCTCTCTCTCTCTCTCTTCCAAACATTACTGAGAGAGAGAGAGTGAGAGAGAGAGAGAGAGAGAGAGAGAGAGAGAGAGAGAGAGAGAGAGAGAGAGAGAGAGAGAGAGAGCAGAAAACAGGAATAGGAATAGAGAGATAATTAAAGAAAAAAGACAGAATGGGCAAATCAGTACCACGGAAAACAACTAGAATGGAAAAAAGAAAAAAAAAAAAAAAGAAGGGACGAATTTTACGCCACCTTGCTGTAAATATATTCTCGGCTTTTATCTCCTTTATCTATTTCGTTTGCTTGAAGTGGAGCGAAAAAGCGTCTCCTCTCCTCTCTCTCTCTCTCTCTCTCTCTCTCTCTCTCTCTCTCTCTCTCTCTCTCTCTCTCGTGCACAGGTCAAATGAAAAGAGAATGGTGTAGACTCTCCTTTCTTATTTTCCTTTACTTCCTCTTCTTCCTTCATTCTCTTTCTCACAGCTTCACACACACAAACTTTTGCTGTTGCCTTGGACGTCTCGAAAGGTTTTAACAGTCTGGCACAAGTCTTTGCTTTCTGCACTACCCTTCTAAGGATTCTAAAGGTGCCATCAAACGGGCAACTTTACTGGCATCTTGGCGCCAATACTGTAGCTAGACGCCGCCAATCATGAGACGCCAGTGATCGTCATCTTGGAGCCAGTACGGGGGTCTTTGTTTACATTCCCTCAGCTGTTGTGTGGGCATTGTCTAGCCATGGAGGAAAGTATTTGGCCCAAGGAAAACAAGAATCTGTGGGACACCAGAGATGAAAACTATTCCAAGAGAAAATGTAGAGAGAAGCTTTCAAGAAATTAGCAGAAGCTCTGAAGGAGTATCCCAACATTGGACCTGTAACGCCTGGTAAGTCCTATTTTTTTATACTCGATGTATGTTTAGCGTCCAGGTTGTTTTGATCTGTGCTGAGGCCGAAAACATCTGTTGCGAGTGTGCTAGGAAGAGCGCTCCACGCCACCAGTACCGGCGGCTGGATGCCAACAAGACACCAGAAAATGTCCGTGTGATGGCACCTTAAGCCTCTCTCTGCACCTTTATCTCCAGTTTCCTTTCTCTGCTGTGGTAGAGGGTCACTGTTCTTCCCCTAAACCTATCTACAGTGGTGTTCCGCAGGGCTCTGTTCCATCTCCCACTCTTTCTGTTCTACATTAACGATCTTCTGTCCATAACAAACTGTCCTATTCACTTCTTCACTTATGACTCTGCTCTGCATTACTCAATATCATTTAATAGAAGACCCTCCACACAGTAATAACAAGACTCTAAGCTGGAGGCTGCAGAACGTTTGACCTCAGACCTTGCCATCTTTTCTGAAAGGGGCAGGAGGAATTTGGTGTCCTTCAACGCCTCAAAAACTCAATTACTCCACCTGGCAACCAGAGACAGTCACCTTCTACACTAAACATCCTCGGTCTATCCAACTCAAAATCTAAACTGAAAACTTCACATCTCCTCTCCAACTAAATCAGCATCCTCGAGGTTGGGCGTTCTTTATCGTCTCCTCCAGTTCTTTTACCACACACAGATTAAAAAAGGAGAGTATTAAGCTGGAAACTTCACATCTCCTCTCCTACTAAATCAGCTTCCTCGAGGTTGGCCGTTCTGTATCGTCTCCACCAGTTCTTTCCCCTCTAACAAATTAAAAAAAGAGGAGTATTGGAGTATTAAGCTGGAAACTTCACATCTCCTCTCCTACTAAATCAGCTTCCTCGAGGTTGGCCGTTCTGTATCGTCTCCACCAGTTCTTTCCACTCTAACAAATCAAAAAAGAGGAGTATTGGAGTATTAAGCTGGAAACTTCACATCTCCTCTCCTACTAAATCAGCTTCCTCGAGGTTGGGCGTTCTGTATCGTCTCCGCCAGTTCTTTTCGCTCTAACTGATTTCAAGAGGAGAGTATCAAGACGTCTCTCCAACCGAAGCTGACCCTCTCCTGCCCTCTTATTCCTGGGAGCAGCGACAGAGAGGATTTTTGTCTCTTTACTTCGCCCTTGAGCTGCCGCCTTCGCTGTACAATAATAAAAGAAGCCCTTGGTGCGGAGAAATAAAATCAACCAAAAAAAAAAAAGTAAATGAGATCTTAGGATGAGTATTACGATGAAAATAAAGAAGTTAATAGAGGTAGACGAAACTTTAAGTGTATGAATATGTAAAAATAGCGACCGATTGTTGTAATATATCTAGAAGACTGATTTAATTAAAGAAAGGAAGGGAAATTACAAGAGAGAGAGAGAGAGAGAGAGAGAGAGAGAGAGATTTACATAGATTTACATAGAAAATCAGACCACACAGACCTCATGGTCCAGACTTGGTGGTCTGTCCTTAAACCTAAGTGATTTTACATTAATCAGAAGACTCCAAAACGTTGCATTTCTACTCTAGTTGATATTAAGTTGAAGGAAGTGACGGTCGAGCTTATTTTTGAAGGAGTCAATCGTGTTACACTGGACCACTGACGGTGGAAGCTTATTCCATTCTCGCACTACAACGTTGGTGAAGAAAAAATTGGTGCAGTCTGAATTTACTTGTTCACATCTGAGTTTTACGCCATTGTTCCTCGTGCGCAAAGTGTCATCGATCATAAACAATGTTGATCTGTCTACATTCGTGAAACCATTAAGTATTTTAAAACATTCGATCAGTTTTCCTCGGAGGCGACGTTTCTCAAGAGAGAACATGTTAAGGGTGAAAGCCTTTCTTCGTAGGATTTGTTGCGCAAGGAAGGATCATTTTCGTTGCCCGACGCTGAACACCTTCTAATTTAGCAATATCCTTTGCATGGTGGGGAGACCAAAACTGTACCGCATATTCCAAGTGGGGTCTGACTAAACTGTTGTAGAGCGGGAGTATTACATCTTTATTCTTGAATACAAAGTTTCTTTTAATGAAGCCCAACATTCTGTTCGCTTTATTTGCTGCATCGATGCATTGCTGTGAGAATTTGAGGTTTGACGCGATTTTGACCCCCAAGTCTTTGACGCATTGAACACTTTTGAGTTTAACGCCGCGCATTTCGTATTCGAACTTCTTATTCCTCGTTCCAACTTGAAGGACCTGGCACTTGTCTACGTTAAAGGGCATCTCCCATCTATCCGACCAAGCTGAAATTTTGTGCAAATCCTCTTGGAGGCTTTGCCTGTCTTCGTCAGTGAGAACCGAGTTGCCAATCTTTGTGTCGTCTGCAAGAGAGAGAGAGAGAGAGAGAGAGAGAGAGAGAGAGAGAGAGAGAGAGAGAGAGAGAGAACATCGCTTAAACATAAACTTCTGCAAAACTCTCACTTTGTTGCTCTACCCTAACTCTCTCTCTCTCTCTCTCTCTCCCCTTATCTCATTTTCTCTCCCCTCTACCTCTTTTCTTTACCTCTTTTTAAAAATATATTCCTTCTCTCCTCTTCACTTGTTTCAGCAACTCTCTCTCTCTCTCTCTCTCTCTC
>NW_026111728.1:322500-330000 GCF_024679095.1 Eriocheir sinensis
ATATTGGTAACATTTTTTTCATATTGCTCCTACCTTAAAAAAAAATGGTGATGAAGATGGTGGTGGTGATGATGATGGTGGTGATGAAGGTTGAAAGAATGTGATAGAAAGGTGAAGACGGTAGGGATGGTGATGGTGTTACGATGGTGATAGAGATAAGTTTAAATGGTGATGATGGTGGTGGTGAAGAGGTGATGATGATGATGGAGATGAAGGTGGTGTTAGTAAGATGATGATGGTGGTGGTGAAGAGGTGATGATGATGATGGAGATGAAGGTGGTGTTAGTAAGATGATGATGGTGGTGGTGAAGAGGTGATGATGATGATGGAGATGAAGGTGGTGTTAGTAAGATGATGATGGTGAGGATGGTGATGATAGTGATACAGAGAGAAAGGTATGGTGGTGGTGATGGTGATAATGATGGTGGTGATGATGGTGGTGATGGTGGTGGTGATGGTGGTGGTGGTGGTGGTGGTGGTGATGGTGATGGTGGTGGTTGTAGTGGTGGTGGTGGTGGTGGTGGTGGTGGTGATGGTGATGGTGGTGGTTGTAGTGGTGGTGGTGGTGGTGGTGATGATGGTGATGGTGATGGTGGTGGTTGTAGTGGTGGTGGTGGTGGTGATGATGATGGTGGTGGTTGTAGTGGTGGTGGTGGTGGTGATGATGGTGGTTGTAGTGGTGGTGGTGGTGGTGATGATGGTGATGGTGGTGGTTGTAGTGGTGGTGGTGGTGGTGGTGGTGGTTGTAGTGGTGGTGGTGATGATGATGGTGGTTGTGGTGGTGGTGGTGGTGGAGGTACAAACATTACCAGTGGAAGTCGAAATAGTTGTTGTTGTGGTTATCGTTGTTGTTAATGGTGGTGATGGTGGTGGTGGTGGTGGTGATGAAACAAACAAAAAAAACATCAATAACAATTACAAAACAAGTACAAACAGACAGACAGACAGACAGACAGACAGGTAGACGCGGCGGCCTCCTCTAACACGGAAAGCGAAAGTGAATGAAAAAAATGAATAAGTAATGAGAGAAAGATCCAATTTAATCAACACAGGTACAGGTAATCTCTCTCTCTCTCTCTCTCTCTCTCTCTCTCTCTCTCTCTCTCTCTCTCTCTCTCTCTCTCAATAAATTTCAATCGTTCAACTTTTTTTATTTCTTTTCAATTTCCACTTATTTTCTATCTGTCTATCTATCTATCATCTATCTATCTATCTATCTATCTATCTATCTATCTGTCTATCTATCTATATATCGTCATTATTTTCATCTTCCACAAATTATAATCATTTCATTTTTTTATAACTTTCTTTTATCTTCTTTTCCTTGTTTTTCTTTTCCTTGATATCGAAGTGAGTTTTTCTTTTCTTTTTTAATTAATTTCATATTTTTTTTCTTTTTTCTTTCTCCTTCGGCGTAAAAGTTTTCTGATATTATTTTTTTTATTACTTTTTCTTTTTCTCTTTCTCTTTCTCTTTTTATTTTTTTATTAGTAAGTTTTCGTCAGTATTTTCTTTATTGCTCTTTATTGCCGTTTTCTTTTTTCTTTATTTTTTCTAGTTTTATTTGTTTATTTTTCTACGCCCCTTCAATCTCTCTCCCTCTTCCTCTTCTCTTCTCTTTTCTCTCTCTTCCGTAATTTTCATATTTAACTTTGTCTTTATTTTTTTACTTATTTTTTTGCTATTTCATTATAATCTTCTTTTGGTTAACGTTTGTCTTCCTCTTTTCTTCTTTTTCTTCCTTTCTTTCCTTCTTCTTCCACATCTTCTTCTTCTTCTTTTTCATATTTTTATTATTATTATTACTATCATCACTGCCATTATATTATTCCACCTCTTCTTCCTCCTCCTCCTCCTCCTCCTTCTCCTCCTCCCTTCTTCTTCTTCCTCCTCCTCCTCCTCCTCCTCCTCTGTTCTAGTTGCCGTGGTGCAGCAAAGATTCAACTGATCTCTTTTTCATCCTGTCTTCCTAAACTTTATGTGAGAGAGAGAGAGAGAGAGAGAGAGAGAGAGAGAGAGAGAGAGAGAGAGAGAGAGAGCTCTCTACTCTTCTCTCTCCATTCTCTCTCTCTCTCTCTCTCTCTCTCTCTCTCTCTCTCTCTCTCACACACACACACAGACCAAAAAAAATAATTAAGAGCAAGTCACTTTCCCTCTCACCTGGCAACCCCACCTGTTCGCCCTCACCTGCCGGATTAGGTAATTAGAAATGATTAGGAGCCGTGATTTACCTGTGCTTACCTGTGCCAGAAAAAAGGGTCAAACTAGGAACGCTAATTTGCAGAGGAAACAAGAAAAGAAAAAAGAAAAGTGCGTGTATGTCTAAATTTGTCTTAGTTTGTCTTTTCTGGGTTTGTTTTATTCTGTCTGTCTGTTTGTGTTTTCTCTGTATTTGTCTTGTCTGTGGGTCTGTCTTTTTCTCTCCCTTCTCTTGTTTCTCTGTCTTTTTCTTTCTGTCTGTGTTTTATATTTCTGTGTCTATCTGTTTGTCTGTGTTTTTCTCTCTCCCTTCTCTTGTTTCTCTGTCTTTTTCTGTCTGTGTTTTCTATTTCTGTGTCTGTCTGTTTGTCATCTCTGTGGGTCTGTCTTTCTCTCTCCCTTCTCTTGTTTCTGTGTCTTTCTCTGTCTGTGTTTTATATTTCTGTGTCTGTCTGTTTGTCTGTGTTTTTCTCTCTCCCTTCTCTTGTTTCTCTGTCTTTTTCTTTCTGTCTGTGTTTTATATTTCTGTGTCTGTCTGTTTATCTGTGTTTTTCTCTCTCCCTTCTCTTCTTTCTCTGTCTTTCTCTTTCTGTCTGTGTTTTCTATTTCTGTGTCTGTTTGTCTTGTCTGTGGGTCTGTCTTTCTCTCTCCCTTCTCTTGTTTCTGTGTCTTTGTCTGTGTTTTCTATTTCTGTGTCTGTCTGTTTGTCATCTCTGTGGGTCTGTCTTTCTCTCTCCCTTCTCTTGTTTCTGTGTCTTTGTCTGTGTTTTCTATTTCTGTGTCTGTTTGTCTTGTCTGTGGGTCTGTCTTTCTCTCTCCCTTCTCTTGTTTCTGTCTTTCTCTTTCTGTCTCTGTTTTCTATTTCTGTGTCTGTTTGTCGTGTCTGTGTGTGCATTTGTCTGGAATTGAAGACATTGAAATTGAAGAGATTGAAATTGAAAGCATTGAAATTGAAGAGATTGAAATTGAAAGCATTGAAATTGAAGAGATTGAAATTGAAAACATTGAAATTGAAGAGATTGAAATTGAAACCATTGAAATTGAAGAGATTGAAATTGAAGACATTGAAATTGAAGAGACTGAAATTGAAAGCATTGAAATTGAAAAGATTGAAATTGAAAGACAGGAATGGTGAGACTGGAATTGGAGAGTGAAATCAAAGAAGGTCAATTAAAGAGACTTGAACTGAACAATCGAAACTAACTGGAAACGTGAGCGATTAAAGGACCCTCGATTTAAATAAGTAACAGGAAATCAAGTTAAAAAGGTCTTACGAGTAGATCCAACTGGCCATCAGCGCGCAACGGGGACGCTTCACACTTTGCTAACCAACTTTTTTATAGTGTCAGTATTGCCAACCGCGGCGCCGTGTGTGTGAACATATTTTAAGACCAAAAGTCGAAATATTCAGGGGACAAAGGGTCGTATTTTTAAACATTTCTGGGCCCAAGGACACATATTTGACAAGGCTTAGTGGAGCAGTAAGCGTGAAAATATCAATAGAAGATAGAAAGAGAGGCAACATGGCGGCGGTTTGGTAAGAGTTGCGGGCATTTCCAGCTGTAGTTTTATGACCCTGATGGTAGTTTGACCCATCTTCAGTATACCAGGAACATAAAGTAGCCCTCAGAAGAACCCGACTAATCTCCTCTGTAGGCTTTGAATATAGCTGATGAGAGAACCGAAAGCGTTTAACAATACTGACCGAGGCCTCTCACGGTGCCTTTAGCTAGTATGGAGCTGTTCACGAGGTAACTGGGACGCGTACATTCGGCTCCATAAGAAGACATAAACCCTGTCTGGACATTCGGCTCCAAACAGTAACTTGTATTCCGGAATCCCGAAACAGAAAAGAACCGATATCACCATGAAAAGCCCCTCCCAGACAGTTCTTCGGGTGGCCGCGTGTGGCGCTGCGTGCGGAGCTAAAACGGTCTATCGGACAAACAAACTAAAGTAGACTGAAATAAATTAGTAGGTCCTAAAATATACTACTACTTGGATCAATAGACGCACCCTGGAATCAACGAATAAACACTGGCTACAAGGGAACAAGAGAGGACTGGATCGGAAGGTTGACAAGTATAACAAGGATTCACAAGGCTTGACCAGATGCCTCGGCCGGACACACGCACGATCCGGATACACAAAACAGGATCCGGATACATATAAAAGATCCGGATACTGAACAGAACAAACATCACACACGCTCAGCATACGAAAGCGGCGATAAAGTGGATTAAAACAAATATTCAACACAAACAAGAGATAATTGACATGGGGATTGAACACACACACACACACACACACACACACACACACACACACACACACACACACACATTCACACACACACACACACGCACACACACACACAGCCCCCCGTGATCAAGTTTGCGTATTAGTCGCATAAAACATTGGAATAAATAAAACAGAAAAATAAAACAGATTAAAACGGGATTAAAAAAAACAGACTGAAAGGCGGTGTGATGGACTGACAGACATAGAGGAAAATAAAAAGATAATAAAGATGAAAATAGACAGAAAGAAAGTGAGTGAAAGAGGAATGAAAAGAGAGAAAAGAAAAAAGAAAATGAAGTGAATGTGATATCTAGTGAGGAAATAAATAGCAGAAAAGTGAAAGTGAGGGATTAATAAAGAGAAATAAAAGAGAAAAGAAGAAAAACAATAGTGAAAGTTATACAATGTTCTATTTTGTCTGTATTTCAACGTCAAGTAAAGAAATAAAGAAAAAAAAATAGATAAAGAAAGTGGGTGATGAATGAAGAGAATAAAGTAATAAATAAGGAGAAATTAAGAGAAAATAAAGTGAAAGTCTTGTAATGCTCATCCGAATTTCAATGTCAAGTGAAGATGAAGAAGGAGGAGGAGGAGGAGGAGGAGGGGGGAGAACAAGAACCGGAGAGAAGGATGGAAGCAAAATTGTAAAAGAAGAAAGGAAGGAAGGAAAAAGAGGAAGAGGAAGAAGAAAAAAAGAACAACATGAAGGAGAAGAAGCAAAATAGTAGAAGAAAGGAAGGAAGGAAAAAGAGGAAGAGGAAGAAGAAAAAAAGAACAACAAGAAGGAGAAGGAGCAAAATAGTAGAAAAAAGGAAGGAAGGAAAAAGAGGAAGAAAAAGGGGAAGAAGAAGATGGAGAAGAAAAAGAAGAACAGGAAGGAGAGGAAGGAAAACAGTGAAGGAAGAGGAATAATATAAAGAGTAAAAAAAAAAAGGGAATAAAGAGTAATAAAAAAGAAAGACAGAGATAAGATAGAAAAGTTAGAAATAAATAACGTAAAGCAAAAAAAAAAAAAAAAAAAAATTACCACTTTTTTCCTTCTTTTCCTTTCCTTTTCCTTTCTCTAATTTTCCCTTTCTTTTCATTTATTCATTTTCCTTTACCTTCTTTTCCTCTCCCCTCTCCTACCATTCTTCTTACTCTCCCTACATTCTCTCTCTCTCTCTCTCTCTCTCTCTCTCTCTCTCTCTCTCTGACACACACACACACACACACACACGGACACACACGTTATCATCTTCTCCTTCCCTCTTCCCTCTTTCCTCCACTATCTTCTTTCCTCCCTCCTCCTCCTCCCCTTCCTTCCTTTCATCTTCCTTTTTCAGAGACCCAAAATAGGCTGATTATTGCCCAAGGAATGTGAGCAGGGCAAAGACCTTGTTGGAGGAGGAGGAGGAGGAGGAGGAGGAGGAGGAGGAGGAGGAGGAGGGAAAAGAAACGAGCGAACTGACCTTCTCTTATTTTATTCCTCCTCCTCCTCCTCTTCTTTCTCCTCCTCCTCCTCTTTCTCCTCCTCCTCCTCCTCGTTCTCCATTTCCTCTTCTTAACTTTGTCACTTTGCCCATCTTTTTCTTTCCTTTATATAGCTTCTTTTTCTTTTTTCTTTTTTTTGTTTTCATTTCCTCTTGTAATTTTTTTCTTTTTTTTTATCTTTGTTTGTTTGTTTGTTTGTTAATTTGTCTGGTTGCGTTTTTTTTTTCTTTTTCGCTCCTCTTGTCTTTTTGTTAGTTTTCTTTTTCTTTTTTTTCTTCTGTTTTATTTTTCTCTTCGACTTATTGTATTTTTTTCCACTCTTCTCTTTGTATTTCTTCCTCCTCCTTCATTATTTTCCTTCCCACTTTCCTTTCCTCTTCTTTTTCTTCTTATTTATCTTCTTCCTCTATTTCTTTTTCTTCCTCCTTTTCCTTCCTTCCTTTCTTCTTTTACCATTTTCCTTCCATCCTTCTTTCTTGTTCTTGTTCTTCTTCTCCTCCTCCTTCTTCTTCTTCCTCTTCTTCTTCTTCTTCTTCTTCTTCTTCTTCTTCTTCTTCTTCTTCCTCCACCTCCTCCTCTTCCTCCTCCTCCTCTCTTTCAAGGTGTTTTCAGTCATTAACAAACACAGGTAAGTCACGTTGATTTAGCCCAGGTGAGAAAAACGGGCAACAAAAAATGTGTGTGTGTGTGTGTGTGTGTGTGTGTGTGTGTGTTAATGAGTTGCTTAGTCACCGTTGCTAAAAATAGTACCTCCACCTCTGCCACTACTGCTGCTGTTGCTACAAATACTACTACTACTACTACTACCACAACTACAATAATATTACTACTACTACTACTACTTCTACTACCAAGACTACTACTACTACTCTACTACTACTACTACAACTACTACCACCACTACTACTACTACTACCACAACTACAATAATATTACTACTACTACTTCTAATACCAAGACTACTACTACTACTACTACTACTACTACTACTACTACTACTACTACTATTACTACTACCACTACTATGTCTACTACTACAACTACTACTACTACTACTACTACTACTACTACCACTACTATTTCTACTACTACTACCACTACTATTTCTACTACTACTACTACTACTACTACTACTACCACTACAACTAATAATCTCTCTCTCTCTCTCTCTCTCTCTGTCAGTGTAAAGAACCAGTAAGAAGGGGAACAGTCGAGAGAGAGAGAGAGAGAGAGAGAGAGAGAGAGAGAGAGAGAGAGAGAGAGAGAGAGAGAGAGAGAGAGAGAGAGTGTACACACGGAAACATGTCACACACACACACACACACACACACACACACACACAATACAGCGCCGATATCATGTATACATAAAAATATTCACTATGTATGTATAAGAACCTAAGAACGTAAGGAGTCTGCAAGAGGCCGGTTGGCCTATACAAGGCGGCTCCTGTACACTCAACCCCACCTTACCTCACCATCCATGGCTTCATCTAACCTCTTCTTGAATGTATCTATGGTATTGGCA
>NW_026111728.1:335000-342500 GCF_024679095.1 Eriocheir sinensis
CTTCCTTCATTCAGATATTCCCTCCTTCCTTCTTTCCTTCCTTCATCCTTCTTTCTTTCTTTTCCTTCCTCACTTTATCATCATTCCTTTGCTTAGTGGTTTTATTCTTTTCCTTTACCGTTTCCTTTCTTTTCCTTCTGTTTCAAATATTTTCCTAACACATTTTCTTTTTCGTACTTCGCGGTTTTTTTTTTTTTAATTTATTTTTTCTAAAGTTTATATTTTTTGTTAGAATTTTTTTTTTCAAGGTGTTTCAAAGTGATTCGTTCAAGGCTGTGGTTAAGTTTCGATATATTCATGAACCACCTCCTCCTCCTCCTCCTCCTCCTTCTCCATCTCCTCCTCCTCCTCCTCTTCCTCTCCTCCTTTCTTCTACTTCTTTTTCTTCTTTTCCAACCTCTTCCGCTCCTCTTCTTTCTTCTACTCCTTTTCCTTCTTTTCCAATCTTTTCCTCTTCCTCCTTCTCTTCATTTCCAACTTTTTCCTCTTCCTCCTCCTCCTCCTCCTCCTCCTCCTCCTCTTCTTTCTTCTACTTCTCCTTTTCCTTCTTTTCCAACCTTTTCGACCTCCTCCTTCTTCATTTCCAACTTTTTCCTCTTCCTCCTTCTTCTCCGTCTTCTCTTCCAATCTCATCTCCTCCTCCTCCTCCTCCTCCTCCTTCTCTTTTCCCAATGTTTCCTTCTTCATCTCCACAATCATCACCATCATCCTATTCCTTATCTTCCTCTTTTTTCTCCTCTTCTTCCTCCCCCCTCCTTGTCCTCTTCCTCCTCCTCTCCCTCATCATCACTTTCTTCGTCTTCGTCTTTCGTCCTCTTCTTCCTCTATTCATATTTCTCCTCCTCCTCGTCTTTTTCTTCTTCTATTCCTCTTCATCTTTCTCCTCTTACTCTATTCTTTCTTCTGTTCCTCTTCCTCCTCCTCTTTTTTCTATTCTTCTTCTTTCTCTTCCTCCTCTTGTTTCACTGTCTCCATGTTCATTATCGCTCTCTTCTTTATCTTCTTTCTTTCCCACTTCTTCTTCTTCTTCTCCTTCTTCCTCTTCTTCCTCCTCCTCCTTCTTCCTCTTCCTCTTCTTATTGTATTGACTTTCATTCATAATTTCCCTGGACACTCCTTTCTCCTCGGGTTACTTAGAAGAGGAGGAGGAGGAGGAGGAATAGGAGGAGGAGGAGGAGGAGGAGGAGGAGGAGGAAGAGGAGGAGGGTCATTCATGGGATACTCTTGCTTCACCTCTTCATTAGTGCCACCTCCTCCTCCTCCTCCTCCTCCTCCTCCTCCTCCTCCTCCTCCTCCTCTCCTCCTCCATCTTTTTACCTCCCTCTCCTCCTGTCTCTTCCCTGTCTCACCTATCTCACCTGTCCTCTCTCTCTCTCTCTCTCTCTCTCTCTCTCTCTCTCTCTCTCTCTCTCTCTCATTCAGCTACCTATTTTCATTTTTCTCTCTTTTCTTTTTCTTTCTTTCTTAGTTTTCTTTCTTTTTTACTTTCTCTCTCTCTCTCTCTCTCTCTCTCTCTCTATCTCTCTCTCTCTCACTCTCTCTCTCTCTCTCTCTCTCTCTCTCCTCTCTCTCTCTCTCTCTCTCTCTCTCTCTCTCTCCCTCCCTTTCCCCCATCTTTCCTTCCTCCCTCCCTCCCTCCCCCCCTTTTCTCTCCCCCCCTCCCCCCCTTTCCTCCACGTAACCTAAGCGGCTCCGCCAAACTCCCTTCCGCATCACTAATCTTATTCTTAACGACGAAAGAGGAGAGAGAGAGAGAGAGAGGGGGGGGGGGGTAGAGGAGACATAATTAAGAAAGAAGGGAGGTAAGGCTGAAGGGAGGAAAGGGAGGAAGGGAGAGAAGAAGGGAGGGAGGGAGAGGGAGGGTAAGGGAGAGAAAGAGAGAGAGAATGGAACTTACGGAGGAACAAAAGTGGAGGAGGAGGAGGTGGAGTAAGAGGAGGAGAGGAGGGAGGAATTGGAGGAGAAGGAGAAGGATAAAAGAACAAAAGACAGAGGGAGGAGGAGGAGGAGGAGGAGGAGGAGGAGAGAAATATAATGAAGGCGGAGGAGGAGGGAGAGGAAGAATGCAGAGGTGAGAAATGGAGAGAAAAAGAATGGAAGTGGACAGAGAAAGATAAAGATGGGAAGAAGCAACAAGAATGAGAGAAGAGAAGAAAGGAAGGAAGGAAAGGAGAAAGGGAGGAAGAAACACGAATTAAAACGAACGATGATAATGATGATGATGATGATGATAACGGTAATGACAAAACTACCCCTGCTACTACCACTACTACTACTTCTACTACTACTACTAATATTACTACTGAACGAAAAGTGAGTTAACAGAGAAAGTAGAATGAAAGGAGTAGAACAAATCAACAATAACAACAACAACAATATCAACAACAAAATGTAATGATCCCCCAGCACCTAAATAAAAAATAAATAAATAAATAAATAAATAAAATGACAAACAAAAAAATAATAGACCAACAGACTCCACGGACGATGCCTAAGAGGAAGATTGATGACCAACAGCTGGAAAGAAATTAGATGAACCAGCGCGAGAATTTATAAAGGAAACAGGTGAGTCAATACAAGCAAATGTATGATGAAGATGAATAAATGATGAAAGTGATAAAGTAAACAGTTAAATTGAACAGATAAATTAATTGGAAAAAATGAATAATGAAATAGATAAGTTAATATTGAAATTTAAATGAATAGTAAACACAAATAATTAATGATCACTTAAATGAACAGTGAAACAGATAAATGAACAGTGAAACAGATAAATGAACAGTGAAACAGATAAATGAATAGTGAAACAGATAAATGAACAGTGAAACAGATAAATGAATAGTGAAACAGATAAATGAACAGTGAAACAGATAAATGAACAGTGAAACAGATAAATGAACAGTGAAACAGATAAATGAACAGTGAAACAGATAAATGAATAGTGAAACAGATAAATGAACAGTGAAACAGATAAATGAACAGTGAAACAGATAAATGAACAGTGAAACAGATAAATGAACAGTGAAACAGATAAATGAACTGAAACAGATAAATGAGCAGTGAAACAGATAAATGAACAGTGAAACAGATAAATGAACAATGAAACAGATAAATGAACAGTGAAACAGATAAATGAACAATGAAACAGATAAATGAACAATGAAACAGATAAATGAACAGTGAAACAGATAAATGAATAGTGAAACAGATAAATGAACAGTGAAACAGATAAATGAACAGTGAAACAGATAAATGAACAGTGAAACAGATAAATGAACAGTGAAACAGATAAATGAACAGTGAAACAGATAAACGAACAGTGAAACAAATGAACAGTGAAACAGATAAATGAACAGTGAAACAGATAAATGAATAGTGAAACAGATAAATGAACAGTGAAACAGATAAATGAACAGTGAAACAGATAAATGAACAGTGAAACAGATAAATGAACAGTGAAACAGATAAATGAACAGTGAAACAGATAAATGAATAGTGAAACAGATAAATGAACAGTGAAACAGATAAATGAACAGTGAAACAAATGAACAGTGAAACAGATAAATGAACAGTGAAACAGATAAATGAATAGTGAAACAGATAAATGAATAGTGAAACAGATAAATGAACAGTGAAACAAATGAACAGTGAAACAGATAAATGAACAGTGAAACAGATAAATGAACAGTGAAACAAATGAACTGTGAAACAGATAAATGAACAGTGAAACAGATAAATGAGCAGTGAAACAGATAAATGAGCAGTGAAACAGATAAATGAACAGTGAAACAGATAAATGAATAGTGAAACAGATAAATGAACAGTGAAACAGATAAATGAATAGTGAAACAGATAAATGAATAGTGAAACAAATAAATGAACAGTGAAACAGATAAATGAACAGTGAAACAGATAAATGAACAGTGAAACAAATGAACAGTGAAACAGATAAATGAACAGTGAAACAGATAAATGAATAGTGAAACAGATAAATGAACAGTGAAACAGATAATTGAATAGTGAAACAGATAAATGAACAGTGAAACAGATAAATGAACAGTGAAACAGATAAATGAACAGTGAAACAGATAAATGAACAGTGAAACAGATAAATGAACACTGAAACAGATAAATGAACAGTGAAACAGATAAATGAACAGTGAAACAGATAAATGAATAGTGAAACAGATAAATGAACAGTGAAACAGATAAATGAACAGTGAAACAGATAAATGAACAGTGAAACAAATGAACAGTGAAACAGATAAATGAACAGTGAAACAGATAAATGAACAGTGAAACAAATGAACAGTGAAACAGATAAATGAATAGTGAAACAGATAAATGAACAGTGAAACAGATAAATGAGCAGTGAAACAGATAAATGAACAGTGAAACAGATAAATGAACAGTGAAACAGATAAATGAACAGTGAAACAGATAAATGAATAGTGAAACAGATAAATGAATAGTGAAACAGATAAATGAATAGTGAAACAGATAAATGAATAGTGAAACAGATAAATGAATAGTGAAACAGATAAATGAATAGTGAAACAGATAAATGAATAGTGAAACAGATAAATGAATAGTGAAACAGATAAATGAATAGTGAAACAGATAAATGAACAGTGAAACAGATAAATGAACAGTGAAACAGATAAATGAATAGTGAAACAGATAAATGAATAGTGAAACAGATAAATGAATAGTGAAACAGATAAATGAATAGTGAAACAGATAAATGAATAGTGAAACAGATAAATGAATAGTGAAACAGATAAATGAACAGTGAAACAGATAAATGAACAGTGAAACAGATAAATGGATAGTGAAACAGATAAATGAACAGTGAAACAGATAAATGAACAGTGAAACAGATAAATGGATAGTGAAACAGATAAATGAACAGTGTAACAGATAAATGAACAGTGAAACAGATAAATGAACAGTGAAACAGATAAATGGATAGTGAAACAGATAAATGAACAGTGAAACAGATAAATGAACAGTGTAACAGATAAATGAACAGTGAAACAGATAAATGAAGAGTGAAACAGATAAATGAACAGTGAAACAGATAAATGAAGAGTGAAACAGATAAATGAACAGTGAAACAGATAAATGGATAGTGAAACAGATAAATGAACAGTGAAACAGATAAATGAAGAGTGAAACAGATAAATGAACAGTGAAACAGATAAATGGATAGTGAAACAGATAAATGAACAGTGAAACAGATAAATGAACAGTGAAACAGATAAATGAACAGTGAAACAGATAAATGGATAGTGAAACAGATAAATGAACAGTGAAACAGATAAATGAACAGTGAAACAGATAAATGAACAGTGAAACAGATAAATGAATAGTGAAACAGATAAATGAACAGTGAAACAGATAAATGAACAGTGAAACAGATAAATGAATAGTGAAACAGATAAATGAACAGTGAAACAGATAAATGAATAGTGAAACAGATAAATGAACAGTGAAACAGATAAATGAACAGTGAAACAGATAAATGGATAGTGAAACAGATAAATGAACAGTGAAACAGATAAATGAACAGTGAAACAGATAAATGAACAGTGAAACAGATAAATGAACAGTGAAACAGATAAATGAACAGTGAAACAGATAAATGAACAGTGAAACAGATAAATGAACAGTGAAACAGATAAATGGATAGTGAAACAGATAAATGAACAGTGAAACAGATAAATGGATAGTGAAACAGATAAATGAACAGTGAAACGGATAAATGAACAGTGAAACAGATAAATGGATAGTGAAACAGATAAATGGATAGTGAAACAGATAAATGAACAGTGAAACAGATAAATGGATAGTGAAACAAATGAACAGTGAAACGGATAAACTAAACAAGTGAGCGACCATAACAACAACAACAAAACAAGAACAACAACAACAACAACAACAACAACAATAACAACAATACTGGATTTACTAACAACAACTTCCTGGATAACGCATTTTGTTTCTAGTTTACTGTCCTTTTTTTTTTTCACTTCTATTTCACTTTAGTTATATTATTATAAAAAAAATGCTTCGTTTCCTCCATCTTTTATTTCATTTTAGGTTTTCATGCAACGGACTAATGATAATAATAATAATAATAATAATAATAATAATAATAATAATAATAATAATAATAATAATAATAATAACAATAATAATAATAATAATAATAATAATAATAATAATAATAATAATAATAATAATAATAATGATAATGGTATCGGAAACCTCTTGACTATACTTATATTTGGAGAGAGAGAGAGAGAGAGAGAGAGAGGAAGAAAAAAGGGAGGAGCCAAGAGGACAGAGGGGAAAAAATGGGGGAAGGGAAGGAAGGGAGAGGGAAGAGAGGGGAAGAAAAGGATGAGAGAGGGAAGAAAGGGAGGGAAGAGAGAGAAAGGAAAGCGGACGGAAAAGAAAGGAAGAAAAAGGGAGAAGGCAGGAGGAGTGAAGGGAAGAAAAGGAGGGAGGAAAGGAAGGGAGAGGGAAGAAAAGAATGAGAGATGGAAGAGAGGGAGGGAGAAGAGAAAGGAAAGAAGAGAAGGAAGAGGAGGGAGGGAAGAAGAAAAAAAATCAAACAGCAAAATCAAACAGCAAATTCAACAGCAATGCGGCGGCGGTGGCGGTGGTGGAGGGGGGGGAGGGGCGGGGGGGGGGTGCAGCTCAGGTAACACGCAATCAATGGACAGGTGAAAGTAATTAGGGGAGCAAGGTGTGTCCCCTCACCTGGCGCGGGGGAGGGGGGGGGGAGGGAGGGAGGGAAAGAGGAAATGGCAAAGGAAATGAAAGGGGTGGAAAAGGAGAGGAAGGAAAGTGAAAAGGAAGGAAAATGACAGGCAAAAAAAAAAGATGGAAAGAAGAGGGAGGGAAGAAGGGAGGAAAGGGGAAATGGCAAGGGAAATAGATAGGGTGGAAAAGGAGAGGAAGGAAAGTGAAGAGAAAAGAAATGGAAGGGAAAAGACAAAAAGAAGAGAAAGGAAGAAAGAGAAAGGGAAGAAATAAATATAGAAAAAGGAAATGAAGGAAGGTGAAAAGAAAATAAACAAAAAGAAGAGAAAGGAAGAAAGAGAGAAATAGGGGAGAAATAAAGGAAGAAAAATGAAAGGGAGGAAAGGGAAAAGGAAAGGAATGGAAGGGAAAAGAGACAAAAAGAAGAGAAGGAAAAAAGAGAGAAACATGGAAGAAATAAAGGAAGAAAATTGAAAAAAAATAAATGGAAGAGAAAAGACAAAAAAGAAGAGAAAAGGAGAAAGAGAGAAACAGGAAAGAAATAAAGGAAGAAAAAGGAAAGGAAGGAAAGTGAAAAGGAAAGAAACGGAAGGGAAAAGGAACGAAGAGAAAGGAAGAAAAAGAAAAAGGGAAGAAATAAAGGAAGAAAAAGGAAAGGAAGGAAAGAGAAAAAAAAGAAATTGAAGGGAAAAGACAAAAATAAAAGAGAGAGAGAGAGAGAGAGAGAGA
>NW_026111728.1:352500-367500 GCF_024679095.1 Eriocheir sinensis
CTTAGTCACTCACTGAAAAGATTATCAACACTCTAAATCTTAGACTTGAAACAGAAAACGAATCGGTTGTGAAAGAAAACACTTTCACAGAAGTTCATAAAAGTTACCCTGAAAAAATGTTATGAGAAGAAGAGAACGGAACAGAGAGAGAGAGAGAGAGAGAGAGAGAGAGAGAGAGAGAGAGAGAGAGAGAGAGAGAGAGAGAGAGAGACAGAGAGAGAGAGAGAGAGAGAACGGATGAACACACACAGCACAACCGTAGACTGTAACAAAAAACAGTGACTCCGTACAGCACAGGAAGGTTCTCTCAGCCAAGGGCAGGTTGGGGGCACACACACACACACACACACACACACACACACACACACACACACACACTACAGCTGCACGTTGCCCCGGTGTTCGCCTCCGTCACCCTGGGTGTGGCGCACGTACCCACCAAGGCGAGGACGAGGAAGCAGCGCCAAGGAAGGCAGGAAACAAGTGGACGATAAGGGACAACACGCACAGGAAATAGAGACTGATGAAGAGACAGACAGAAAAACAGAGAAAGAAACAAAAAAACAAATATAAACTGTGTGTGTGTGTGTGTGTGTGTGTGTGTGTGTGTGTGTGTGTGTGTGTGTGTGCACGGAAGGGTCAATGGACAACAATATCTTCCGAGGAAAGGAAAACTATAGAGAAAACAGCACAGAAAGATGGGAAGCAGGAGTGTACGGAGAGGTGGGTGCTGCTGCTGCTGCTGCTGAAGAGGACTCGGGTAGTAGTAGTAGTAGTAGTAGTAGTAATAATATAGTAGTAGTAGTAGTAGTAGTAGTAGTAGTAGTAGTAGTAGTAGTAGTAGTAGTAGTAGTAGTAGTAGTAGTAGTAGTAGTAGTAGTAGTAGTAGTAGTAGTAGTAGTAGTAGTAGTAGTAGATGTGGTAGTACTGCTTACATTATTATCGACGTTAGTGTCATTAATATAATTTTAATACTTTGTTTACTTCTGTTCTGATGCAATTACAATTATTACTCTCTCTCTCTCTCTCTCTCTCTCTCTCTCTCTCTCCTCTCTCTCTCTCTCTCTCTCTCTCTCTCTCTCTCTCTCTCTCTCTCTCTCTCTCACCCTTTGAAAACAATGTGTCAGCCTATTATATTGATTATAATCCTATCTATATATCTGTCAATGTCGCTAAACTAAAAGGAATATTAATATTAGTGTCATTCCACAGTAGATATCACTACTACTTCCAATCGTAATCAATAATCAGTCATTATTACTACATGTACTACCAATATTCCTGTTGTCATTAATATCAATATCTATAATTTTATAAATGCTTGACCCTCCAAGCCAAAGAAGATGCTGCGTTTGTACAAAAGAAGATCACAGATGTATAAACTGTGCATGTGTTAAGGAGAAAAGACGCTGTACGAACTGTAAGAAAAGCGACAGGTGCCAAAATCCCCTGGGCAGGGATCAGAGCAGGGAGGATAACGATGAAGCGCGACACCGCGGGGACAATGAGGGCCGCCGGGGGAGGAGTGAGTGGGGGGAGGGGGTGTCGGAGGGAGCTGCTGCACAACCGCCACCTCTATATCCCCCTCAACCGGTACCACCCCTTCCACACGGGTGAAACAGGTGGCTTATGCGGATGACCTCTCAAGTGCTGGTAAAATCTCAGACTTAAAAGGGTGGTGGGACACTGTGAACACCGCCGGCCCTGAGATAGGATACATCCCTAACGCCACCAAGTCTGTCCTTATTGTCAAACCTGAACATTATGACCATGCCGCAGAAACTTTTAGAGGAAGTGGCGTCATTGTGACAAAAGACGGACAACGACACTTAGGTGCAGTGATCGGGACAGAGGTATATAAGAAGGAGTACGTGGGAGACAAAGTAGCTGAATGGGTGAAGGAAATAGAAACTTTGTCTGCCATTGCCAAGACTGAGCCACACGCTGCCTATTCAGCCACGGCATCCAACATCGGTGGACGTTCCTGATGCGCACCATCCCCGGCATCAGTCCACTCCTCCGACCACTGGAAAATGCCGTCAAGAATGTATTCTTGCCGGCGCTGGTGAAATCTCATGCTTTGGGGGAGGAGAGGGATATGCTAGCCTTCCCCAAGACTGTGGGATGGGGATCACCAACCCTGAGAAGCTGGCTGATAAGGAGAACCAAACTCATCAGCCTTACCAGGTCACTCATGAACAGGATCATCGCTCAGGAGGCAGAGGGCGAGATAGACCAAACAGAAATAAGAGATATTAAAAGAAAAATCTCAGAAGAAAGGCAACAGGCCCAAAAAGACGAGCTGGACCGTCTTACATACCACCTGTCCACAGAAATGGGTAGAAAAATACACACAGCACAGGAGGCAGGCGCCTCTAACTGGCTAACGTCATTACCAATCAGAGCAAAGGGCTTCAGCCTCAACAAACAAGAATTTGTCGACGCCATTGCTCTGAGATATGGCTGGCCGATTGAGGGACTGCCTGATCTCTGTGCATGTGGATCACGAAATGATGTCACCCACACCATGACATGTAAAAAGGGAGGCTTCGTCTGTATTCGACACGATGAAGTGAGGGATCTGACAGCCAGCATGCTCGGGGAGGTATGCCAAGACGTCACTACCGAGCCGGCACTGCTTCCCCTGGACGGCGAACACCTTCGGTACAGGACGGCCAATACCTCACAGGAGGCACGAGTTGATGTAAGTGCCCGCGGATTCTGGGTGCGCGGACAGCAGACGTTCATGGACATCCGCATATTTGACCCGATGGGTGTGCCTGTCGCCGTGAGCTGCCCCTGGAACCCGCCCACCACAGGAACGAGCAGGAGAAGACAAGGGCATACGGTGAAAGAATCCAACATGTGGATCAGGGCAGCTTCGTCCCCCTCGTCTTCACCACATCCGGCGGGATGGGTCCCAGGGCCCGATGCTTCTACACACGACTCGCGGAACTAATCTAAAAAAAGAAGCATCAGCCAAGGAGCCACGTTGTCGCCTGGATGAGGTGTCGCCTCCCGTTCTCCCTGCTCAGGTCGGCCATCCTATATCTCAGGGGCACCAGATACTCTGGCCCAAAAGCCACCAACATCTCCAATACGGACTATGAAGCCACAGTGGTGGAGAGTGACATTAGGGTGGGTCGGGAGTGACTTGAGTAGGGAAGGAAAGCGGGATCTGGACGTAATAGATGATAGGTGATTTAGTGCTAGGTAGTATTAGTAATATGGTTGGATGCCACAGTCATTAGCGAACAGAGTTGGGGCTAATGACCTGCAAATATGGAGCCCCTCAGCATGATTATGTGTCAGGAAAATAAACATGGGTGGAGGTATCATTTATGTAGTAGTAGTAGTAGTAGTAGTAGTAGTAGTAGTGGTAGGTAGTAGTGGTAGGTGGTAGTGATATTAGTGGTAGTAGTGGTGTAGTAGTGGTGAGTAGTGATGGTGATGATGGTAGTAGTGGTAGTGGTAAGCGGCGGTGGTTAGTAGTAGTAAAATGGTGCTAGTAGTGGTGGTAGTAGTAGTAGTAGTGATGAGTGGCAACAGTGGTAGTTAATGATGGTGGTAGTGGTAGTAATTGATGGTAGTGGTAGTAGTGGTAGTAGTGGTAGTAGTGATGATTGATGATAGTGGCAACCGTTGTAGTAGTAGTAGTGGTGGTGGTGGTGGTAGTAGTAGTAGTAGTGGTAGTAGTAGTAGTGAAACAGTAGTGATAGTAGCAGCAAAGTAAGTAAGTATTGATAGTAGTAATTAGTAGTGGTAGTATTAGTAGTAGTAGTAGTGGTAGCAGTGGTAGTAATGTGGTGGTAATAGTAGTAGTAGTAGTGGTAATAGGGTTAGTAGTAGTAGAGATAGTAACAATAGTAATACAATTGAAGATAGTAATAATAATGGTTATAATAATAATTACAATAATAATAACGTAATAATCTTTGGCTAATTTTAACACAGTCATTTCTTCATCATTTCTCATCATTCCACACCTCCTCATGTCTTTCTATTCTTCACTTTCCTCTCTTTTCTCTTTTCTTTTCTCTTCTCTCTTCTTATTCTTTATCTTTCGTCACCATCTTCTCTCTTTTCTTCTTCTCTCTTCTTATTCTTTATCTTTCGTCACCATCTTCTCTCTTTTCTTTTCTTCTCTCTCTTCTTATTCTTTATCTTTTTCGTCACCATCTTCTCTCTTTTCTTCTTCTCTCTCTTCTTATTCCTCACCTGGTCATCTTCATATCCTCTTTATAAAGACTTGCATCCTTATACTCCATTGCAAGATCTCTTTTTCATCATGACACACCAACACCTACGAGGAATAGCTCAGACCTTTACACACACACACACACACACACACACACACACACACACACACACACACACACACACACACACACACACACACACACACACACACACACACACACACACACACACACACACACACAGCACACACACACACACACACACACACACACACACACACACACACACACACACACACACACACACACACACACACACAGACACACACACACACACACACACACACACCCACACACACAGACACCGACAAAGACACACACACACACACACACACACATCTAAAGAAAAGAAAGATGTATATAAAAAGTTAAGTTAGTGAAAAGAAAGATAGGTGAAAGATATATTAAAGAGTGAAACCGATTATCTGTAAAGTAACAGAATCGGCAAAATACAAACTACACAGAAGATAATAAGATATCCATATAGAAATAAAAGGAAAAGTAGTGAACAGTGAAATCAATTATACAAAGAATAACACAATTGGTAAACTAAAGTAAACTAAAAACGTGGGGACCAAGGAAAAGAATGACATAGAGAAGAAAGGTTAGATTAGTGAAGATAAAACCGGTTATTACGTAGTAGAAAAGAAAGGGACGAATTCGTTACGCACAGAATAGTGACATAGCAAACAAAACGACAACAAAAACTGCGCATCTGAAAAAAAAAGTGATAGTGGGATTGAAGAAAACAAGGTAAATATGAGTAAAAATCGAAGAGGCTTTAGTAGATTGAAAAAAAAAAATAATTATCCGTTGATCCAGAGTAACAAAATAGGAACAAAACAACAACAAAAACTGCGCATCTGGAAGGGAAAAAGAGATAGAGGGATAGAAGATAAGTTAGTAAAAATCGAAGGCTTTTAGTGAAATGAAAATAAATGATAACCTTTTGATCGAGTAACAAAATAGGAACAAAACTACAACAAAAAATTACGCATCTGAAGAAAAAAGAGATGAAGGGATAGAAAAAAAGATAAAGTAGTAAAAAATAGAAGGGGCTTTTTAGTAGAAAAGAAAATGAAATAAATATCCGTCGGTCGAAGTAACAAAATAGGAACAAAATAACAACTGCGCATCTGAAGGAAAAAAAGTGATAGTGGACTAGAAGAAAAAAGTTAAATATGAATAAGAAAGAACAAACTTGGTGAAAGAAAAAAAAGTGAGAGAGGATAAAAGAAAAAAGGTATATATGAGTAAAAAAAACAAAAAGATGTAGATTGAATAAAAAAAATGGATGTAGTTAGCCGTGGATGAATAACAAAATAAACAAAACAACAAAAATACAGGACTGGAAGGAAAAGAGATAGAGGATAGAAAAAGATAAAAGTATTAGTAAAGTAGAAAGGCTTTTTAGTAGAATGAAAAAATGGAAATAGTAATCCGTTGATCAAGAATAAAACAACAACAAAACTACGCATTTGAAGGAAAAACAGATAGAGAAATAGAAAAAAGGAAATTAGAGTGAAAAGTAGAAAAGCAACAGTATAATGAAAAATGGAACTCGCAAAAAACACCAAAAACTGAAATGAAAAAAACGATGGAATATAGAATAAAAAAAGATAAATTAGGTGAAATATAGAACAGTTTATCAGCAGAAAGAGCAAAAAAATGAAAAAATAGAAAAGAAAATGGTGAAAATAATAAAAGACAAAACCGATTATACTTAGAGAAAGAAATACTGGCGAGCGTGATAAAGAAAAAAGTGCTGGATTATATCAGAACACTTACGGATATATAAAAATGGAAGAGAGAGATTCCCTGGAATACCTTTTTTCCTCCTTCCTTCCTCACTTGTCTTCCCTTCCTTCCCGTTTGATGTTTCTCTCTCCCTTTTCCTCCATTTCCCCCTTTCCTCCTCCTACTCCTTCTCTCCATACTTTTTGCTATTTTCCTTTTTCAGTCATTACTTTTTTATTCACTTCCTTCCTCCTTCACCTTATCTCTTAGCTCCTTCCTTCTTCCTTCCTTCTATACTCGCCAGCTCCCTATATCTCTCCTACTTCTTTTCCTTTCCTTCTTCCTTCCTTCCTTCTATACTCGCCTCCACTCCCTACTCCCTTTCCCTTTACTTACTTTTCATCCTTTACTTTATTTTTCCTTAGTTTCTCCTTTTCCTTTTTCTTCCTTTTCCTTTTCCTCCATTTTCAGCTTTTATCTCTCTCCATTATTGATTCCTTCTTCTTCTCCTCAGTCCCCTTGTCCCTCGTCTTATTATCCTCTTATTATCACTTTCTCTATCGTCCCTTTCTCTCTCTCTTCCCTCTTTTTTCTCTCCTCAATCACATTTTCCGTAACTTTCCAAATATCTTTCTTTTTCTTCCACTAACATCTCCTTTTTTCCTTCCCTTTCTTCCTCCACTAACAGCTCCTTTTTCCTTCCCTCTTTCTCTTCCTCCTCACTTTTTCCTGTACCACCTTCCCTTTCAGTTCTTCCCTCCACTTCTTCTCTCCTTCCACTTCAGCTCCATTTTCTCCTTTCCTTTCTATTATCTCTTCCGCCGGTGACGTCACATGCCGTAAACCTCAGGACCAGTGTTATTATTCTAATTCATATATTTCGCCCATTACTTAAGATGGTGGGAGTAAACAATTATTGAAGGGAAAAATGCTCACTTCTTACCCCACAGGGCAGTTATTTTCAACGTATCGAGCTGCCATTACGACTATTCCCAAGGCCGCGGAAGCTCAGCCAGGCTGTCTGGTGACTTTACCATTCATGACGCTGAAGGTGTACAGCCATCACTGGGTCTACAAAACAGTCCGTGAATACCCCGGAAGGAAGGTGAAGGAAAGGAAGGGAGATGGAGAAAGAAGAGGTACAGGAGAGAGCAAATGAAGAGGTTAATGAAGAGGAGAAGGAACAGAGAGGGAAGAGAAAGGGAGTGAGGAAGGAGGTAGAACAGGTATAGGACACGGGAGGAGGTAATGGAGGATGGATGAGAAGAGGAAGAGGAGGAGAGATTAAGTAAGTGAGGGAGGAGAGAGGGAAAAGGTGAGGAAGGATGGAAGGAGAAGGAGATGAAGAGAGGCACTGGAGAGAGAGCAAATAGAAGAGGTTAATAAGAGAGAGGAACGAAGGAGAGAGAAAGCAAAGGAGTAGGGAGGAGGAGGTAGAAACAGGTATAGGACGTGAGTGAGTGAAATGGAGGAATGTTAAGGAAAAGGAGGAAGAAAAGAAAGAGATCAAATAAGGGAGGGAGGGGAGAGGAAGGAAGCAGGAAGGTGAAGGGGAAGGAGATGGAGATGGAGAAGAGGTAAGGAGAGAGAACAAGGATGAGGTAAAATGAAATGAAAGGAGAGGAGGGACAGGTAAGTGGAGAGGAACAGAGGAGAGGTAAGCTTGAGGAAGGGAGGAAGAAGGAGCAGAAGGAAGGAAGATGGAGAGGGAAGAGGTGGAAGAAGAGATATAAATGAAGAGGTAATGAAGAGAGGAGAGGGGGGACAAGTAGGAGAGGAACAAGAGAGGTAAGCGAGGGAGGAGGGAGGTCAGGCAGGTAATGGTATGAGTTGCTCACCTGATGCTGTGTGACCTGTAGAAGTGGACGGGCAGAGGTGTGTCATCCAGTTCTTCATCCACAACACCCGCTCCGGCACGTCTCTGCTGCCACATGCCTCAGCTTGCACACACACACACACACACACACACACACACAGACACAGACACAGACACAGGACACACAAGCACACACACAGAAGGAAGGAAAGGAAAAACAGCATTAGGATCAGTGAACAGATTTTTCACATACACTTGCAACACACGCACACACACACACACACACACACACACACACACACACACACACACACAGACAGACACAGACACACACACACGCAGACACAGACACACAAACACACACGAGGGAAGGAAAGGAAAAAAAAAGAGCATTAGAATCATTGAACAAATTTTTCACACACACACACACACACACACACACACACACACACACACACACACACACACACACACACACACACACACACACACACACACACACACACACGAAGGAAGGAAGGAAAGGAAAAAAAAGAGCATTAGAATCATTGAACGAGTTTTTTTCACACATACACTTAAATACACACACACACACACACACACACACACACACACACACACAAACACACAACAACACACACACAGCCACAGACACAAACACACAAGGAGGGAAGGAAAGAAAAAAAAGAGCATTAGAACATTGAACAATTTTTCACACACACACACACACACACACACACACACACACACACACACACACACACACACACACACACACACGAAGGAAAAGGAAAGGAAAAAAGAGGCTTAGAATCATTGAACGAGTTTTTTTCACACATACACTTAAATACACACACACACACACACACACACACACACACACACACACACACACACACACACACACACACACATACACACGAAAATAAAAAAAACAACGACAAGAGAAAGACGAAACTGCATCATACATTTTCATATTGACTCGAACATATCCCTCTCCTCCTCCTCCTCCTCCTCCTCCTCCTCCTCCTGCTGCTATTGGTTCTGTTCCTGCTCTTCCAACACACTCACGCAAGACAGAAAACCATTAGCATGATAAAAATAATGCGTTTACATCTCCCCACACGCAGGTTACAAGACCGACAACGTTCACATCACAGCAGGAATGTATTTTATGGCCTGTTAGCGTACGTGAGGAAGAGAAGGGAGAGGAGAGAGTAGAAGAGAGATGCGAAGAGAAGGGCAGTGAAAAGAAAGTAGGAGAAACACAAAGAATATGAGAGGAGAGGAGAAAAGAGAAGAGAAGACAAGGGAAACGAAGAAAAAGGATGAAATGAGAGGAGAGGATAGGAAGAGGAGACGAGGAAAGAGATGAGACAGGGTGAAAGAAGAGAAATAGAAGTGAGAAAAAGATGATAAAATAGGGAGAGAGAGAAGATGAGAGAGAGAGAGAGAGAGAGAGAGAGAGAGAGAGAGAGAGAGAGAGAGAGAGAGAGAGAGAGAGAGAGAGAGAGAGAGAGGAGAGAGAGAGAGAGAGAAAGAGAGAAAGGAGGGGTTGGGGAGGGTTTGCTATTGTTTCCACGCGGTTGTTTGTTCGTTTGTTTGTTTATTTTTGTTGTTTGTTAACCGCCGTGAATAATGCAATATAAAGTAGATGTATGGGACGGTAACCTGTGCGTGTGCGTGTGTGTGCGTGCGTGTGAGTGTGCGTGTGCGTGTGGGTGTGTGTGTGTTCGTATATTGTCTTTGTTTTCTTTTGTTTTACTTGTGGACGATAAACTATGATTTTGTTTTGCTTGTGGACGATAAACTATAGGCTTCTACAGACACACGAGTTTGTCTTTTTTGTTTTGTTTTACTTGCGGACGATAAACTATATAGGCTTCTGAACACGAGTTTGTTTGTTTTTTTTGTTTTACTTGGTGGACGATAATTTATATAGGCTTGAACAATACGAGTTTTTGTTTTCGCCACGCAGGACGATAATTTAGATAGCTCTGAACACACGAGTTTGTCTTTTTGTTTTTTGTTTTACTTGCGGACGATAAACTATATAGGCTTCTGAACACACGAGTTTGTCTTTGTTTTCTTTTGTTTTACTTGCGGACGATAATTTATATAGGCTTCTGAACACACGAGGTTGTCTTTTTGTTTTTTGTTTTACTTGCGGACGATAAACTATATAGGCTTCTGAACACATGAGTTTGTCTTTGTTTTCTTTTGTTTTACTTGTGGACGATAAACTATTTAGGCTTCTGAACACACGAGTTTGTCTTTGTTTTACTTGTGGACGATAAACTATATAGGCTTCTGAACACACGAGTTTGTCTTTGTTTTCTTTTGTTTTACTTGTGGACGATAAACTATATAGGCTTCTGAACACACGAGTTTGTCTTTGTTTTCTTTTGTTTTACTTGTGGATGATAATTTATATAGGCTTCTGGATACACGATTTTTTTTGTTTTTCTGTTTGGTTTATAAAGAAAAGAAATACTAGCTTTTTTTTTTTTTACTTATGAATGGGAAAGAATATTCATGCGGTGGTGAGTGTCGTTAGTTTTGTTATTGTTGTTGTTATTCATTTTCTTTTAAATATACGAGTTTTTAAAGTGTGTTTTCTGTTTGCTTTATAGAGAAGAAATATTCACATTTTACTTATAAACAAGAAATTTTGTTCGTCTAGTGATGGATATTGCTCAGTTTATATGTTGTTATTCGTTGTTACATATTCACGAGTTTGTTTAGTTCTTCTGTTTGGTTGATGGGAGCGTATTACAAGTCATACCGAGAAGTTTCAGGTCCCTACAGAGTTCAGGATGAATAATTCTGTAAGGACCAAAACTCTCAGATTGAACTCTAATACGCCCCTAAACCGACCTTTTGTAGTGACCCCAAACTTTCGGATTGGACTTGTAATGGCCCCTAAACCGACCTTTTGTAGTGACCCGAAACTTCTCGGATTGGACTTGTAATGCGGCCCCTTGCCGACCTTTGTAGTGACCCGAAACTGCTCGGATTGGACTAAATGCGGCCCTTAAACCGACCTTTTAGTGACCCGAAACTCACTCAGATTGGACTTGTAATGCGGCCCATAGAAGAAAACTACCAACTGTTTGTTTTACTTATATACGAGAAATAATATTCGTGTGGTGGTGAATGTCGTTAGTTTGTGTTGTTTTTGTTATTCGTTTTTAGACATACACGAGTTTGTTTTGATTTGTTTGATTTATTAAGACTATGGTTCGTCTTATTTTTTTTACTTATGAATGATAAATAATATTCGTCGAGCGGTGAGTGTCGGTAGTTTGTGCTGTCATTGTCATTGTTATTCCTTGTTAGAAGAGCGAGTTTTTTTATTTTTTGTTATGGTTTATATAGAGAAGAAATATTCGAGTGTTCTCTTTTTCCACTTTTAAAGGAGAAACTTGTCTGTCTGGCGGTGAATGTTATTACTCTGTGTTGTTATTGTTATTTCATTTTAGAGATACACGAGGGTTTGATTTTTCTTTCTGTTTCATTTATAAAGAGAAGAAAAATATTAGTTATGTTTCTTTAATTTTACTTATAAACAAGAAATTATACTCGTCTCGTGGTGGATATCGATGGTGTGTGTTTTTGTTGTTATTCCTTTTTAAATATACACGAGGTTTTGTTTTATTCTGTTTGGTTTATACAGAAAAGAAATTCAGTTTTTTCGCCTTTAAGGAGAAACCGTCGTCTGTCTGGCGGGTGAATGTTGTTACTCTGTGGTTGTTATTGTTATTCCTTTTAGAAATACACGAGTTTGTTTTTCAGTTTGATTTATAAAAGAAAAGAAATATTCGATTTTTTCTTCCTTATAAGCGAGAAACGATCGTGTGCGGTGTATGTCGTTAGTCTGTATGATTGTTGTCCTATTTAGATATACACGAGTCATTAATTTTTGCCTGTTTGATGTATAATTTAGAGAAATATCCAAGTCTTTTTAACTTTTGTAGTATTATCGTACCCTAAAGAACTAAACGAGTTTCTTTTAGATTTTCGATTTTTAAAGATGAAATACTTGGGTTTTTTATTCTTCCGTTGGCAGATCTTTTGACAAGTGTTTCTCCGTTGAAGCAGCTCTTTCATTCATTTTCCGTGCGGCCGAGACTCAGACGGAAGGTCAAGCTATTATTATACAGTTGAGGAGAGGAGCAGAAAGGCGCGTGCGTGCGTGTGTGTGTTTTTTCAAGCTCCGCCTCGGTGAATATATGAAAAAACGAATTTGAAACGAACGAAAGATTGACTCGCTTCTCTTCTCTTTTCGTTTCGTTTCGTCTCGTCCAATCTTTAAAGAAACTGGAAAGAGAAGAAAACGGGGAAAAGAAAATTGAAAAAACGGAAATAAAAAAAAATATGGAAAAGAGAAAAAAACAGGAAAAAACAAGGAAGTGAAAAAAACAGGGAAATGAAAAAAAAACACAGGGAAAAGAAAAAAAATGGGAAAGGAGAAAAAAACAGGGAAAAAAAATAGGGAGAGGAGAAAAACAGGAGAAAACACGGAAAAGAAACAGGTAAAAGAAAAAGACAGAGGAAAAAAAACAAGGAAAGGATAAAAAACGGTAAAGAAAAACATGAAAAACAGAAAGGAGAAAAAACATGGAAAAAGACAAACACAGGGAAAACAAACAGGGAAAATAAAAAAAACACGGAAAAACAGGGAGAGGAGAAAAAACAGGGAAAAAACAGGGAAAGGAGAAAAAAGGGAAAAAGAATAAACGGAAAAACAGGAGAAAAACAGAAAAAATAGAAAAAACAGAAAAACATTGGAAAAACAGGAAAGGAGAAAAAACAGGGAAAAGAATAAAACACGGAAAAACAGGGAGAGGAGAAAACAGGGAAAAGAAAAAAAAACAGGGAAAAGAAAAAAACACGGAAAAACAGGGAAAGGAGAAAAAAACGGGAAAAGAAAAAAAACACGGAAAAACAGGAAAGGAGAAAAAACAGGGAAAAGAAAAAACACGGAAAAAAAAAAAAACAGGAAAACTGGAAAACGAAAACAGGAAGGAGAAAAACAGGGAAAAGAAAAAAATACGGAAAAACAGGAAAGGAGAAAAAACAGGGAAAAGAAAAAACACGGAAAAACAGGAAAGGACTTGAAAAAACAGGAAAAGAAAAAACACGGAAAAACAGGAAGGAGAAAAAACAGGAAAAAGAAAAAACACGGAAAACAGGGAAAAGGAGAAAAAACAGGGAAAAGAAAAACACGGAAAACAGGGAAAAGAAAAAAACACAGGAAAAACAGAAGGAGGAAAAACAGGGAAAGAAAAAACACGGAGAAAAACAGGAAAAACAGGAAAAAAAAACAGGGAAAAGAAAAAAAACACGGAAAAACAGGGAAAGGAGAAAAAAACAGGAAAAAACACGGAAAACAGGAAAGGAGAAAAACAGGAAAAGAAAAAACACGGAAAAACAGGAAAGGAGAAAAACAGGAAAAGAAAAAACACGGAAAACAGGAGAAACAGGAAAACACGGAAAAAAACAGGGAAAAGAAAAAAACACGGAAAAAACAGGAAAGGAGAAAAAAACAGGGAAAAGAATAAAACGAAAACAGGAAAGGAGAAAAAACAGGGAAAAGAAAAAACACGGAAAAACAGGGAAAGGAGAAAAAAACAGGGAAAAGAAAAACACGGAAAAACAGGGAAAGGAGAAAAAAACAGGGAAAAGAAAAACACGGAAAAACAGGGAAAGGAGAAAAAAACAGGGAAAAGAAAAACACGGAAAAACAGGGAAAGGAGAAAAAACAGGGAAAGAAAAAAACACGGAAAAACAGGGAAAGGAGAAAAAAACAGGGAAAAGAAAAAACACGGAAAAACAGGGAAAGGAGAAAAAAACAGGGAAAAGAAAAAAACACGGAAAACAAGGAAAATAAAAACACAGGGAAAAATAAGGATAGGAGAAAAAACAAGGAAAATAAAAACAAAAGAACAGGGAAAGGAAGGAGAAAAAAACTGGGAATATATAAACACAGGGAAAACAAAAATTCGGGGAAAATAAAACAAACAGGAAAAAGCAAAAAAGGGAAAAGAAAAAAAAACAGAAAAGAAAAAATGGAAAAGAAAAAAAAGGAAGAAAACCCACATTCGATTCTAATGACTCAAGGAATTTGTTTTTTCTGCTCTGTTTGAAAATTTCTTCGACACGTGAAGTATTTTTTTAAGGTCGAGTTTCTGTGTTATTTTTTTGTTAGTGAAAGCAAGTCCAATTTTTCTTTTGTTATTGTTAAGCTTGTTAGTCGTGAGAGGTAGGTAATTTTTTTATTCTAATTCATTTACTTCGTCTTACCTTGACCTTTTTTATCCTTTATATCTCATTCCTTTCGTAAGTTTTTGTATACTTTCTTTGCTTCTTATCTTTTTTCTTTACAAATTTTTACACCCTTCCGTAAGTTCATCTAAGTTCTGTGCATCTAACCTTTCACTTCCTCTATTTTTCCTTCCTCTCGCAATTTTCTTTGATAATTTCTTTGATTTTTTCGTTTTCTTTCTTTTTTTCCCACTTTTCGTAACCTGATCTCGTTGACTTGCTCCATCTAATCATTCATTTCTTTATTATCTTTTGACACACCATTCGTACCTTTCTTTCTCCTAATTTCTTTAGACATTATTAGTTTTTGGCTCCTTTTTGCTTTCCTTTCTTGGGGTCCTTTTTGGGTACCTTTCGGGTCCTGGCTTTGGCGGTAGTGGGTCTGTTATTAATTTGATGATGGTGATGATGATGATGAAGAAGAGAAGGAGGAGGAGGAAGAGGAAGAGGAGGAAGAGGATGAGGAAGAGGAAGAATAAGAATAGGAGGAAGAGGAAGAGGAAGAGGAAGAAGATGAGAAAGAAAATGAGAGAAAATAAGAGGAAGAATAAGAATAAAAGGAAGAAAAGGAAGAAGAATAGAAAGAAGAAAAGAAAGAAGAAGAGAAAGAAGAAGAGAAAGAAAAAGAGAAAGAAGAAGAGAAATGAGAAGAGAAAGGAAAAGAAGAAGAAGAAAAGAAAGAAGAAGAGAAAGAAGAAGAGAAAGGAGAAGAAAAATGAGAAGAGGAAGAAGAAGAGAAAGAAGAAAAAAAAGAAGAAGAGAGAGAAGAAGAGAAAGAAGAAGAGAAAGGAGAAGAGGAAGAAGAAGAGAGGAAGAAGAAGAGGAAGAGAAAGGAAGAAGAAGAAGAAAGGAGAAAGAAGA